>NC_137047.1:32450980-32502733 GCF_032717465.1 Coenobita brevimanus
AGAGAAAGCGTATGATAGAATTGATAGGGAGGCTTTGTGGACTGTTTTAAGATTGTATGGACTTGATGGTAAGTTACTAAAAGGGGTGAAAAGTTTTTATGTAAATATTAGAGCGTGTGTAAGAGTGGGAAATGCTGTGAGTGATTGGTTTCCAGTGATAGTGTGGCTGTGACGGGGATGTGTGATGTCGCCTTGATTGTTTAATATTTATATGGATGGTGTTGTAAGGGAGGTGAATGCAAGAGTTTTAGGTGGAGGTCTGAGTCTGGTGAATGTTGATGATGGAGAATAGAATCTGAAGCAGCTGCTGTTTGCATATGATACTACAATGGTGGCTGATTCAGAGGAGAGATTGAGACAGTTGGTAGAGGAGTTTGGAAGGGTGTGTGAAAGGGGGAAATTGAAAGTGAATGAGAATAAGAGTAAAGTGATGAAGTGTACAAGGTTGGTAGATGGTAGGGGGATGAATATAGTTTTGAACAGTGAGTTGCTTGAGGAGGTAGAATGTTTTAAATATTTAGGGTCACATGTTGCTGTGGATGGAAAAATAGATCAAAAGTGAAGTTTAGAATGAATGAAGTAGGTAAGGTGCTGGGAGGAATGAAAAAAGTGTTTAGATGTCGTTTGCTTAGAATGGATGTAAAGTGAAGGCTGTATGAGGGTGTTGTGGTACCGACTGCGTTATATGGGGCAGAAACATGGAATATGGGTGTAGCAGACAGGAAAAGTTTGAATGTAATGGAGATGAGGTGTCTGAGGAGTATGTGTGGAGTGACGCGTATGGATCGAATGCGAAATGATGAAGTGCGAAGGAGAACTGGAGTTGTTCGGGAGATGGCTGGTAGAGTTGAGCAGAGGGTGTTGCGATGGTTTGGGCATATGGAGAGAATGGATAATGAGCGATTGGTGAAAAAGATAACTAGATCTGATGTGAGAGGTGTAAGGCTGAGAGGGAGACCACGAATAGGATGGATGGACAGTGTGAAGAGAGCGCTGGATGCGAGAGGGATGTCTGTTGAGCAAGGAAGAGTGGCTGTGCGTGACAGAAATAAATGGAAAGAAATTGTGAATGAATAAATGATGACGCAGCCCTGAGGGGATATTCTCCAGCATTTGGTCTGATCAGCTAGTCACGTCAGGTGCGGGTAAGAGGATGGGTCTACTGTACTATGATGTGGCAGGGGTAAACCAGCTCTGCTGTCGGGCCCTGCTGCGGATGTCACTGATTGCACTGCGCAGTTGACCCTTGTGTGGTGTGGTGCGGTGAGGATCTGTCCCTTCTCCCTTTTGGGGCTGCGATGCAAATGAATGTGTTTGAATGGATGAGTAAATGGGGAGTGTGTCGTCCTGTCTCGGCTACCTCCCTTTCCTTGAGGAAAGCAGCCTAGGTATATAGTATATAGATAGAGATTCCTCATACCTTAGCAACAGAATAATGGGAGCAAAAGTGGATGATATATATTCCAATTTCCACTCAGTTAATGCCGGCATGCCACAAGGATCAGTTCTGGCTCCAGCCCAATTCCTATTTCATATTAATGGTCTCTTACCTGACATCGATAATCCCATCCATTCATATTCAGATGACCCAACACTTTACAGTTCATTCACACTTAAACACCCATTTACAGAGTTTAACATCTCTGACCTCACAATTCAGTACAGCAATCTCCATAAATCAAGACTTATCTAAGATCACTGAGTGGGGACAAAGTAACATTGTCCCATTTAACACTAGGAAAAACAAATACTGTATGTACAGTTTACTAACAGGCAGATAATGCCTGATTCCTATCTTACCTTCAATGCTACTGATATACTTATCTCTAAAAGTAATGAAATTCACGGTGTTTCACTTCACAATTCCCTCAGCTGGACAACTCATGATAGATCGTTTGTTAAAACCGCTTGAATGAAACTTGAATTATTTTACCGAGTCCATAACTTCTTCACTGACGAGCAGTTAGCTATAATTTACGAGAGTCATGTGTGCTCTCAGTACGAATATTGGTCACCCTTGTGGAATGGGTGTGAGGAAGTTGCATTAAAACATCTGGACAGAATTTAGAACAAAGCTGATGGAATTATTAATAACCCTGTTATTACAAATGAACTACCTCCCCTATAAGTAAGAAGGAATGTTGCCTCCCTTGCATATTTTAGAGATACTTTTATGGCAAATGCTGAGACGAAGTTGCATCCATTGTGCCACCTTTCCACGCCTTCCCCCACGCTACACGGGCATCTCGTATAGCTCATGACTGGACTGTCACACTGCCATATGGCAGAACAACTACCTATCAGAATTCTTTTATTCGCCGAACTACATCTCTTTGGAACTCGCTTCTCCAGTGTGGTTTCCCCCCAAACTTCAACTTACGGCTGTTCAAGTCCAACTGTTGCAGATTGTTTATGACGGAAGGACACATATAATTTGGTATGTGGATATTTTTTGTTCATTTGTTTTACCTTCCTCTGATTTACCTCACTCTGTCAGAGTGAGAGACTAACGAGGAGAGTGTATGTGAGTGAGGTGGAGGGGGAGAGAGGGAAAGGAAGGCCAAGGATGAGATGGAGGGATGGAGTGGAGAGGAATATGAGAGAGCGGTGTGTGAATTCAGAGCAGGGCAGTGAAATGGCAGGGGACAGGATGACGTGGAGGCGATTTGTTTTTTGGCCACCCCGTATTGGATTAAGGCGTCTGGCAATATATATATATATATATATATATATATATATATATATATATATATATATATATATATATATACAGAGAGAGAGAGAGAGAGGTGTTTGTGTGTGTGTGTGTGTGTGCTCCCTACGTTATCAACAAGTGGGTTGGTGTAGGGTTAGTGCCCCTCCCCGTAAAACCAATAACTCATAGTCAAATGGCCACCCCTTACGGGATTAAGGCGTCTGGCAATAAATAAATATATATATATATATATATATATATATATATATATATATATATATATATATATATATATATATATATATATATATGTAGATATAGATATATATATATGATCATCAGCCGTTTGAGTATCCAGTGCAGGACCGGCCTATCCCGACCGAAGTCGGGACGATACGGCCAATATATCTCTACCAAGTGGCTTAGGCTGTCCAGTAGAGATTGTATGTAGTGTGAGAAGTGCTTGTAAGTGTAATTCTAGTGTTGGAGTGGCTTTGGATGTGTGTGTAGTCTGTGAACCAAGTGTAATCGGCCCAAGCAAGCCGACTGGGTGCAAGCATACTTCATAGTAAGCGACACTGGTTTTATATATATATATATATATATATATATATATATATATATATATATATATATCTATCTATATATATATATATATATATATATATATAGATAGATAGATAGATAGATAGATAGATAGATAGATAGATAGATAGATAGATAGAGAGATATATATAGATATAGATATAGATATATAGATATAGATGTAGATAGATAGATAGATACACACACACACACACACACACACACACACACACACACACACACACACACACACACACACACTACACATACAGTCTCAGGTAAAGTGACGAACTTGTCCCGCACATCGGCCTCAACCCAAAAAAGTGAATTCAAGGTGTTCCGTCATGTAATTCTCTAAAATATATTAGACCTCCCCTCCCTCCCCCCTCAACACACACACACACACACACACACACACACACACACACACACACACACACACACACACACACACACACATTTTCATACAAAACCCTTTTGGCAGATAATTCTCTCTCTCTCTCTCTCTCTCTCTCTCTCTCTCTCAAAATTCAGGAGGTCGGTGCTGGCCTCAGTAATGGACAATAACACTCGCCGCCACCGGGTGCAGGCTAGAAATAAAAGTATAAAAACAGATGGAGCTCACGAGATGTGCGAGAAATATTCGCTTGGTCCTGGGGGTGTAGGAGGGAAGCAGTTTGGGGGGAGAGATGAAGGAAAAGCTAGATTCATGGAAGGAAGGAAAGTGGGAAGAAGTGGAGAAAGAAAGTGCAGGGAAAGTGAGAATTAAAGGAGTGAAGCAGAGAGGGGAGGAAAGGGGAACGAGAGAGAAATGGCGATGAAAGGGAAAGAGGAGACTGGAGAAGTGGATGGGTGAGCGTGGAAGAGAGAATGACATAAGTTCAGATTCAGGGGCAAGAGCAAGATGAAGGAGAAAGGCGAAGGAGGAAGGGTGAATCAATGGGGAAGGATTGTAGAGGTAAATTAGAAGAAAGAGGAGAGTATGAAGGGGAAAGACGGAAGATGTGATAAGTCAGGAAAAGAAGGGTAACCGTAGAGATTAGGAGGAGGAGGAGGATGCATATTCTGAGAACAAACACAGGAGAGAGAGAGAGAGAGAGATGCATATTCTGAGAACAAACACAGGAGAGAGAGAGAGAGAGAGAGAGAGAGAGAGAGAGAGAGAGAGAGAGAGAGAGAGAGAGAGAGAGAGAGAGAGAGAGAATCAAACCATGGAACAGAATGAGAGAAGGGGAAGAGAGGAAAAGAAGAAGAGAGGAAGGGAACAATAATAATAATGACGAAATGAAAAAAAAGAGGAAAGGAAGAGTAATAACGATAAGGAAAATCTATCTATCTCTTGCCAGACGCCTTAATCCCTTATACGGGGTGGTCACAAACAAATCGCCTCCACGTCGCCCTGTCCCCCGCCATTTCACTGCCCTGCTCCCATCTCACACACCCCTCTCTTATATACCTCTCCACTTCATCCCTCCATCTCATCCTCGGCGTCCCCCTCCCTCTCCCCCCCTCCACCTCACTCACATACACTCTCCTCGTCAGTCTCTCACCCTCCATCCTCTCCACATGGCCTCAGTGTGTTCCTCCTAACGCTTCCTATCACATCCACATCCACACCACAACGCTCCTTTATATCCTCATTTGTCAGCCTGTCTCTCCATGTGACTCCACAGGCTCCTCTTAAATAACTCATTTCCACTGCTCTCACTCTTGACTTGTGTCCTTCCAACATCGTCCAAGCTTCGCTTCCTTACGTCAGAGTTGGTATCACAATACTGTAATGTAGTAACTTTGTCACTTCCATGCTCACTTCCATGTTTCTTATCTCTGCTTTCAAGGAACCAGCAACCTTTCTTCCCTGCTGTACCCTTTCAAGCACTTCACCCTCCAAACTTAAATCATTACTCATCACACTACCCAAATACTTAAACGTACTCACATTTTCCATTTCCTCACCATCCAACCTCACTGTTCAATCACTGACTTCACCTCTCTCAAAGACCATCACTTTACTCTTCCCTACATTCACCTTTTGATTCCGTTTCCTACACACTTTCACAAACTTATCCACCAAGCCTTGCAGCTCCCCTTCGTCTTCACTTAACAACACAGTATCATCAGCAAATAACAATACATGGAGTTTCCAAACACTTCCCTCTCTCACCAAGGCCACTCCAATACCCACTGCCCTACCTTGCACCTCTTTTATTACCTCATCCATGTACAGATTGAACAACCATGGAGACATGACACATCCCTGTTTCAACCCAACCTTCAAAGAGAAAAATTCACTCAGTTCACCATCCACACACACTGCAGCCTTAGCACCATCATACATACTCTTCACAGTATTCAACAACTTCCCATCTACTCCATATAATTCTAATACTATCCACAATCCTTGTCTATCCACCCTGTCATATGTTTTCTCCAAATCCATGAAAGCCATATACAACTTCTTTCCCTTCTCTAGAAACTTTTCCACTAAAGATCTAAGAATGAATATCTGATCTACACAACCTCTTCCCTTCCTAAAGCCTCTCTGTTCTTCTCCAACTAATTCCTCTGTTATTTACCTAACTCTGTCACTAAGTATCCTACCATACACTTTTCCTACTACACCAAGAAGAAGAATCCTCCTTTGATTACCACACACTTCTTTTTCCCCTTTTCTTTTGTACAAGGTAATAATTATACCTGACTTCCAATCCTCCTGAACTCTACCTTCCTCCCAGGCCAATCTGCACATTTTCCACATCCATTCTACTACTATCTCTCCCCCATACGTCAGCATTTCACCACACGCTCCATCAATTCCTGGGGCTTTCCCCAATTTGACTTTCTTCATTGCTTTCACAACTTCTATCCTACTGATTTCTTCCTGTCTTCTCACCTCCTTCCTTCTCTCAGCCATTCCCCAGCCACTTATACTCGCATTACTTCCATTCTCTCTGTTCAACAATTCCTTAAAATGTTCTCTCCATCTGCTCACTTTTTCTCCCTTCTCCATTAGTAATCTACCATTTTTATCTTTCACTCCCCTACTAACTTCACTGCCACCCTGTCTTACTCTCTTCACCTCTTTCCAGAACATTTTCTTACAGTCCCTCCACTTTACTCTTAAATTCCTTCCAAATTCCTCATTCACTCTCTTCTTACTCTCTCTTACTAATCTTTTCACCTCTCTCATCCTTTCTATATATAACTCTCTTTTCCGCCTCTCAACTTCTTCCACACCCCTATTTCTCATCCATTCATTGTATACTTTCTTCTTTTGTGGCACAACCTGTCTTACCTCTTCATTCAACCACGCTGTTCCTTGCACCCCCTTCCGTCTTCTCTTCACCCCACACACCACATCACATGCTGCACGTATTTCTTCTGTGAGTATCTTGCACATACCTTCCACGTCCCCCATCTGCTCCAATTCATATTTACCCAATCGTTCCTCCACTTCTCTCTTATATTCTGCCTTTTTCTCATCCTTTTGTAACCTTTCCACTCCCCTTGCCACTACTATTTCCTCCCGTCCTTCCCTTCTACTATTTCTCCATCTTACTTGGATCTTGATTCTGGCCACCACCAAGTAGTGGTCAGAAAGTCCACTGCCTAACCTCTATAATAATAATAATAATAACAATAATAATAATGATGATGATAATAATAATAACAAATAATAATAATAATAATAATAATAATAATAATGATAATAATAATAATAATAACAAAAATCCATCCATCCATCCATCATCCAATCCTACATTGCCCCATAAGGAGTGTAGGAGCCCAGGGCTAGGCAGTTGGTCCCCACATTTAAGATGAGAGTGACCAGCCTCACTCATCCCTGAGTGGCATTACACGAGCAATCAACCTCAACCATCCCTTGGATATAAACCTTCACCGGCTCAACCCGATTGGAGCGCAATAATTACCCACTAAAACCACCAGGCGCCAAAAAATAATAAAAATAAATAATAATAATAATAATAATAATAATAATAATAATGAAAAGGAGCACACAATCGAAGTAACAGATGAGGGTAGAAAGGAAGACAGATAAAGCTAGGAAGGGAGAGGGAGGCATAGCAAACCATTAGAAGGAGGCAGGGAGTAAATTGTGGCAGGGAAGGGAAGGAGGAAACACTTCCATTCAGGGTGAGAAGTACGCGTGCGAGGGGGAAGGGGAGATGGGGGAAAGAACGAAAAATAAAGAAGAAAGAGACGGAGGCAAGATGAAATGAACAGTGACAAGAAACAAAATCAAGGAGAGGAAAGAAGGAAATGGATCATTGGGAGTGAGGAATACATTGAGGAAAGAAAAACATAGAGGACTGGGAGGAAGAAAGAGGGACTGGGGTGAGTACAATTCAAGAGTTGCAAGGAAGGGAAACAGGAGGGAAGAGCACCAGGTAAGGGGATAGAAAAGAGGAAGTGAATGGCGAGTAGTTCTGCTGGCTGTTGTACCGTAAGTGGTGTGTGTGTGTGTGTGTGTGAGAGAGAGAGAGAGAGAGAGAGAGAGAGAGAGAGAGAGAGAGAGAGAGAGGTGAGTCCCAAAGGATTAATTTTCAGAGTGAATGGAAAGACAGAGGGAGGAGAGAGGAGAAAAGAGAAGGAAAGGGAAGAAAAGGAGAGGAAGGGGTATAGGAGGGAAGAGAGGCGAGGGATAGGTGAGGAGAGGAAATAAGAGAAGAAGGGGAGCTGAGACCAGTTAAAAGGAGAGGAAGGAAGGGGAGGAAGAGAATGGGAGGGGAAGTAGGGTAGGTAACATATGATAGCCTCCCTTCCCCCCTACCTCTTCTATCTTTCCTTGAGTTCCCCCCTTCCTCTCTGAAGTGACTAAAAACTCCCGTTATTAACCACTCAGTAAAGTATCGTTTTTTTTTTTTTTCACTGCTACCATTAGGCTGTCTTAATGAGCTTAGGCTAAGTAAAATAAAAAAAAAAGTGAAGTAATCATTAACAGGTCCTGTGGTTGTGGCAGCCTCTCACAGGATGCAGGGTCAAGCAATGGCCAGGTACTCATAAGAAGACAGATACTTAGAGACACACACAAATAGATATTTAGACAAAGAGAAAAAAGTAATACTCGCCTTAGTAAGAGAACATTTGCTTTTAATTCTTGATATATAATTTTATCTAGTTTGGAAAAAACACATTTCATCTCATGGTTTTATAAAGGCTCTGCCGTGGCATTAGCAATGACTCTCAGTTCAAAGAATCTAAGCAGAATAGTAAACGATTAGATGGACAATTAACACGTTCTTGGATTCAGGGGTAGTCTTTATGGGAAGGGGAATAACTGCCTCACTTTTATTTCCAGTATTTATTTGTCTCAGTATCACTTTTTTTTCCATGAGAATCTATCA
The DNA here is from genome assembly GCF_032717465.1 of Coenobita brevimanus. Taxonomy (NCBI): domain Eukaryota; kingdom Metazoa; phylum Arthropoda; class Malacostraca; order Decapoda; family Coenobitidae; genus Coenobita; species Coenobita brevimanus. Next base: position 32,459,627 of record NC_137047.1, read on the forward strand.
CTTCTTACAAAACTTATATGTCCTACCTCTCTACGCCTATTTCTTATACCTTCATTTTGCTTGTTTTGCTCGTTCCAGTAATACGATAACAACAGTAACCAATGGTGGACCTGAGAACGTCTGTGAACCACGTCGGAGGCACGGGGGGAAGGGAGGGAGGGGTTCAAGTAGCACTTAACCGAAGGTCGTACTAAAAGTTCTTTAAACAGTTATGAAACTTGACGAAGATCTTCAACATAAAAATAAACGGAAATCAAGGAAATTTTTTCACATATAAGAAACCAGAGTAACGAGCCAAGTGGTTTCCCTTAGCCTAGGAAACCATTTACTTCGTTGGCTGGTACTTATATAACCAACAAATGGACGTCTTGGAGTGTAGGGGTGATTTAGGATATGTTACTGACATAATGACACTCACGGGAGCGCAAATGATCGTTTTCTCATTAAGGATATAATCTGCCCCTTTCTTACCGATAATCAATCATCCACATGAAGTGAGATGAGACCATGGGGTAATAGTGTCAACTTACGGAAACATGCTGTAGAAGCTTGAGCTTGGTACGACGATATATTCTATTTTGATCGAATATTTCTTTCTGCAGGGCATTTCATTATATATCAGGAGGATGTTAAGAAGCCCAAGTGAAAACGTCCATGGTCACATCTTGAAACTGCTTAAAGGAAGAAAGACTCAGCTGGTCCTTTCATGACTTTGTTGTGGCATAATCAAGTCTGAGCTACTACTCTGCTTATTAGAAAGGGCAATTGCGAAAGGACTTTGACAAAGAGATATTTTAATTTCCTTCGAGAATAGCACAAGGTCAAGGAATTATCTCATAGGCAATAAAACAGCGGAGCAAGTTGTTAGATTTGGTCTATGCACCAGAAGAAAACAAAATGGTAACTTGATGTAAAGCAAATACAGAGAAAAAGAAGTTATTTGTCGTAGGAAGAAATAGAACTTTGTCTCAAGTTCTCCAAGAATGCTCCTCGAGTAAGCTTTAAAACCGACAAAGACCACTATTTATGTGTGAGTCCTTAGACAATGTGTCATTTGCAGTTCATTAAGTGCAGGTACGCTTTGTGTTTCCACTTCTACCAAGTGAATTCTTTGGGCAAGAAGTAACTGGCAACTCCTCTGGTGTTGGAGGGAGGTGGTGAAACACTCAGGAAGCCAGTGCTTGCCCAGAAACGAGAATGGGACCATATGTTCCCGTCTCTCCGAGCTTGCAGATCCCTCTTTTTTCGTATGCATTACCCTTTGCCCTGTTATTTTCCTAGAGTCGAGTTTTCATGCCTGGAAAGTACTGCTCAAGGGACAAGGGACGAGAGGGTCCGTATCATTGCATGGAGGCAGGATAATGTCCCAAATAACACGATTTGTGAATGTACTGGACGTGCAAAGTCGGCCGTCATGAAGATCCTTGCTGCAGCGCGCAGCCTGCCAGCTGATGTCGTACCAGAGCAAAGCAAGGCTGTGGAAAGAAGAGGACGACTTCCAGAGGTACAAATACGCTTCTGAAGAGGAATGTAATAAAGAATTCTCGACTGACAGCAGCAGAATTGAAGAGAATGATCCCCAACTGTTAAAAGACGTCACAGTTCGAACTATCTGACTCCGCTTGCAGAAGGAGCTGGGTTTGCCAAGCCGCACCGCAGCCAAGAAACCGTTTCTCACTGACCACATGAAGAAGCAGCGCATTCAGTTTGCCAAGAAGTATGCACGCTGGACATTGGGTGAGTTGAGAAAAGTTATGTTTTCCGATGAAAGCATATTTCAAGTGTTCCATGCGTTCTGTCAAGGTTCGTCGCCCTGCCTCCCGTAGTCGATATGACCCTGCTTACACGATGCTGACTGTTAAGCACCCACAATCAGTAATTGTATGGGGGTGTTTCTCAGGTGAAATGGGAAGGGGAGGCCTCTACTTTCATCCTAAGAACTTGATGATGAATGGTGGCTGGTACATTCAAGTTCTGAAAGATCATTTGTTAAACGTTTTTGCTATTCATGGATGCGACTTTTTCGTGCACGATTCACCTCCATGTCACAAGTCAAGAAAGGTGACAAAATGGCTCCAGGATAATAGGATTGAGGTCCTCGACTGGCCTGGCAACAGTCCGGATCTAAAGCCGAAAGAAAAACTGCTGGGCAAAGATGAAGAAAATCATGGCAGAGAAGAAGACACCTAATCTGGGCAACCTCAAGACTGAACTGACAAATGTTTGGTGCAAAGAAATGTCTAGATTACTTTGGAGACCTAAGTGATTCCTTGCCAAAACGCATCCTACTTGTCCTGAAAAACAAGGGAAACATGATTTCATATTGATGAATGGCATTTCATGAACAAACACTGTGATATGATTTCTGTGTTTTTTAATACCTTGTGGGGGGGGGTGTCCTAAGTCAATTTGCGGTAGCTGTACAAGGAAAGAGGACGCACAATTTCTTTAAATTAAGTCTGCGTACATGAAATTTGTACAAATTCACTGGGTGCATCAATTTTAATGGTGTTAGTGTCTGTAAGATCTGACATTTTACATGAATGGCAAAGAACATTAGCTTCTTTTTTCGTGATTTTAAAGTTTCACTTTTGGCATGGAAAACTCTTCTGTTATTGGTAATTAATCGGCAAGATTTTTTTTAGACGCAGACAATTTTGCTAGTCATCATTTGTTCATCCAGATACCTTCATTTATCCTTACCATTTTGTAGAAAATCATCTGAATGACTAGAATAATTAACCTTAAAAAAAGACACTTAAAATGCTCTTTTTAATTATATTTTCTTACTATTTACCTAGATTTGTCTAACATTCTCCAAAAGCAACTTTTATATTGACCCTTTAACACGTTAAATTTTCAAGCTAAACTTAATTTTATGTGACTGTTGCCCAATGAGATTTGAACTATGTCATTTAAAATCAGAACTGATTAGCTTAATCCCAGGTCACTAAGCTTCTGATGGGGCAAAAAATTTTCTGGTGATGCAAAAATGGATCATCACATTTTGGAAACCGTCGGCTATGCTGCAAACCATGGCTAATAAGAATTTTCTGTAGAACTGCAAACCGCACCTTAGAGAGAGCGCTCCTGTGAGTTGTGGGTGTTAATTTGGCGTGGGACATGGTCAGGGGAGAGGAAACGACGCTGGTGGACGGTATGTGGCCTGGTAAGAAAGGAAGACTCTTCTGGTTTTCGCATGGAAGCAAAAGAAAGCACAGTGTAGGCTTTTTTTACAGTTATTTGTTCATTGTATTTTATAGGGATTTTTGGTTAATTATAGATCATATTTCCTATATTCGTGACAAATTATTATAAATGAATAACGTATACATTCATATTTATATAGGTGTTAAGGTGAACAAAAGAAGCACGGTTTTGGCCTGTTAACATCTTCAGTGAGATGTTGTGTTTTATTCTTGCTACCATCAGATGATTTTATGCAGCTAAGGGAATAACTTACATTGTAAAGGGACGAGAATCACTCTCCATTCCCCCCTTCACTGAGAACATACAACAGCTGTTTCTTCACACTAAGCACAAAAATTCGTACGCTGGTATAATTATTTTTCCGTTTCAGTACTTCACGGTACTGTGATATGAAGACACATACTCAAAGGTGTTACCGACATATCCTTTTTCTAGGAATAAAAATAGCTGTAGAATCCGGGTTGCTCATATTCAGTTTCATTTTAAATCAGTCTGTTTGCCACATGTGTGGGGGCTCACAAACTGCCAGACTTCCACGGAAATGTTGGGAATGTCGACGGAACCGAACATTAATCCCACGTTCACGAGAAATTTGACCAGTGGGACAGTGCAATAAAGTGACAGATTGGCGACCCGGTGAACGCTTATTGGTAACCTACTAGGAAAATATGAGGCTCGTAACTCCCCCATGGCACTAACATTTGTAATTTTATCCATTCTTCCTTGTGACGATTTTATTCAGCTTAAGGAGAGAACAGGTCGTGGTGGGGTCATGGCGGTTGGTTCTCACCCTGTCTTGATATATCGTCTCTAAAACTTAAGCAATATTGTTTTGACGTTGAACGACTGAAAGGAAAAATACGTTATCTGAGCGAAGAGCCTAATAATTTTGCTTGCAGATACGGGATAATGGTATAGAAATTATAAAATGAACCGGAAAAGGTAGTTCACATTAGGCAAGAATCTTGAAAATTCTGTAAGCCAAATGGTGTCAGTATGAATTTAGATTCTGCAAATCCCATCAAGCCCTTCAGTACAGGGTCGTATTATGCAATTGTCTTGCTTCCTCGAGGCGCCCTTATTTAGCTTAGGAGTCATTGTTGAACTTCATGGATAGATATACCTGTATTAATGACGTCACTACTGTAGGGCTGTTCGTCTGGTAGTAGCAATACTTAAATAAGAGTATTGTCAATGGGGTAAGCATTTACCGGATATTGTAACAACCATCTTCTGCAAGCTTTATATGTGGACTGATCTTAACACGTTCAAGCTGTATTCTACGAGTATTGAAGGTTAACTGATGCATAAGGTCGAGGAACACAACTTTCTGTCACCGGGGAAGTGACCCGACCCCACCCAATACTTCACTCGTGAGCTTACTGTATGGGTGGCAGGCTTTTGGAGTGAAGGGTGAAAAATGCTTGTAGAAGTGTGCTGTTGTAGTCATTTTTGTACATTCTCAAGAGATCCTTGAATGTGTATGAACTTGTGAAAATACATGAAAGGTTATACCACTGCATCATTCAAAGTGTCCCTCTCCAGGTGGGACTGAGCCCAAACCAGGCAAATTAACAGACATACGTACATGTTACCACCCCGACCGACATAAGAATCATTTACCGGAGATTAAGCTGTTAAGCACAAATGCATCAACTGAACAGTTGCCAAGCCGCAGGTAATGATGAACTGTATCTCGCAGCTGAATAACACGATTGTGTTCGTATACCTAACAGTTATATTGAGCTATTAAGGCCTCTTACAGATTCAGGTGGAAGCGGTAAACTGAAAGTCAGCTCGGCAGGCTCTCAAGAACAATCAGGGTGTTACATGTTTCAAATCTAACAGCCAGCTAATATATTCTCCCCCTGAGGTTCCTCTCAGTTAAGAATCATGAATTACTGACTGTAGCTAAATTCTTTAACTACGACTTAAACCTCGACAGGGAAGGCAAACACTCAATTTCTACGAATATTTTCAAAGCACGAGACCAAGATACATGTCTAAATTCACTCTAGAGTTTATGACTGGCTCTATAATGTGGGATGCTGGCAGTCCACAGTTAATTACCACAGATCTCCGTTACAATTAGGCGAAACTTAGGGGTGTGCCTCCCACTCTCGGTTATGTCTTAAGCACGGCTATATCCATGACAGTTACGATCAGTCGGCAAGGCTAAATGATACTTCGTGAGTTGTTTTAGAAAAAGGAAAGTACCATTCGTTTGCGGTGGCGACTAACGTGTTCACCAGGAAACTGACAGTAACTGAACAAACTGCATACGAGTAAGTTGCACAATATGAACAGGCGTGTGTGTGTGGTTGGCGGGGGGGGGGGTGAGGAAGGCTGAGGGACAGAAAGGAAGATGGGAAGTGGGGTGTTAAAAGGTGTATACCGCAATTGAGCGTGAGTTTGAGATGAATACGAACGAAGGAATACGAGACATAGCTGAAAAGAACGAATAGGCAGAGAAGAGATAATTATCTATTTCTCTCTTTCCCTATCAGTATGTTTGTCTACCTTACATATCTCTCTATCACCATATCTGTCTATCTACCTTCTTTTCAGTTCACCGACTCTGTCTATCGACCCACCTATATATCTATTTACCAGCCGGTCTAAAGTCACGTATGGGTCAGGGATGAGGGTCGTACTTTACGCACAGCGGCTTCAGCTTTCCTGGGGTGAGTGAACTTTTTCTGATATGGTATGTTAAATGATGCCAGGGAACCAAGATGCCCTCTGACTTTCGGTCCCTGTCTACTTCGAAGAAGATAATATGGGATTGGCGATTATAGTTGTTTTACATTGCTCAACAGTTTGTCTCTCTTGCTTAATCAACTATATATATAATAATCTATCCATCCATCTGTCTATCTATATCTATCTTTCTATCTGTCTGTCTGCCTGTCTGTTTGACGGTCTATCTATTTGCTTTTCATCACAACAACCTGCAACTTGTAACCACAGTATAATAAACTGTAGTCACTTCTATCCCTACTCAGCATCGACGGTTCTTCTCAAAACACGCCACCCTCCCTCTTTCAACCCACACAACGTCCTGTTTGTCCCTGTCTCTTATATCAGACAACTGGCTGGCGGGTGATCTGTGTTCCTGAGTTATAGGAGTAGGATCAGACCTGTCGCAGTGAAGTGCATACTGTGAGGGTGTAGAGATGGAGTGCATGGGGGAGGCAGGTGAGAGAGAGAGAGAGAGAGAGAGAGAGAGAGAGAGAGAGGAAGAAATAAATATCGGAAAGGAAACAAATCAAGAAAAAGACAGACGAGACGTGAGAAAGACTAACAAGAATGCGGAAGATAAACTGGATACAAAGTACAAAGGAAAACTAGCAATAAACAACTTAATAGTCCCCTGCAGGTTGTTGGTCTGAGAGAAGACTATGATTGTGTGATCGTTTCTATGAGTCAAAGGAAATGATCGGACAGCATACAATATAGGCTTTATGACTGGAAAATTAGGAACACAGCAGGAGGCAGCCTCGAACTTCAAGAAGATAACTGACAAGCTATGTTATGTAATATGTAAAGGCGGATTCACACCGAATGCTATGCGAGCTATGCTAACTACGCTAGCCACGTGGCTGTGAAATCGCTTGTGTTATTTTCATCACGGTTGTCTAGACTGGATGCGATGCTATGTAAGCGATGCTTGCGATATCGCGCCATAGCTCTGAAGATCGCTCCTCCGGCGATTTTCCTTGCCATAGCTTCCATCGTTCATGCACACTAGTGGCCGTGCCGACGCCAGCCCAGTCCCCCACGACAGTCTCACGCCACAGTCTGCCTGCGCCTCGGACGAGTACAGTACGGACACACGGCTGCTGCAGGACGCATTGGTGTAACTTATTGAAGTACGGAAATATCCTTGCTTATATGACATGACTTCAGAAGATTATCGGGATGTGGTAAAGAAGGACTGCTGTTGGCAGGAGATTGCAAAAGCCGTTGACATGGATGGTAATTTATTTACTGATAAAATACATATCATATGGCATATAAATGATGTAACACATATAATAAGTTATGTTGTATAACATAGGCCTAAGCCACATTTTCTGGCACGTTCCATATATGAAAATAAATACAAGGTAATGTAAATGATTCTATCGACTCACTTGGTTTACTTTTATGTCCTCTCTCTCTCTCTCTCTCTCTCTCTCTCTCTCTCTCTCTCTCTCTCTCTCTCTCTCTCTCTCTCTCTCTCTCTCTCTCTCTCTCTCTCATACCCTACACCACACAGGCCTACATCTCCCCATAACATACCTTGGTTACCACGGGTAATTTAGCCCGTATTCCTAGCACAATCAGATAAGACAATAAAATAGCACTAGGAAGCAGCTGAAGAAGTTAGGTCATTACGCTGTGTTATACCCTGTTTATAATGAGTAAGACACGTCATACCTTAAGAGCAGGTCACAACAAAGAAGAGAGGCTTTTAGGATGAGAGAGCCAAGAGTAATCCTAAACTATTAATCGTAAAATTCCTTCCTGCCTCCTCAGCAATCTTATTTATCATGACTTTTTTTACTGAACTGAATAATGGTTTCCTATGGCCAGCCATCAAAGACCGCATGACAGTAACTCAGTGCAAAGATATATGACAAGCAATGGGACAGAAATGGAAAACGAAAAAAAATGACAAGCAGAGTTGATTCTGACAGTTGGTGTTATAGATACGGCGTTGGTCAAGTCACTTTTAATAGAGTCCTCGGTGACAGACACGGCGTGAACAGAGTTGATGTCGACTGAGTCGGCATTGATCGATTCGACGTTGATGGTCAGCGTTGATAAAGTCGGCTTCGATGTAGAGTCGGCGTCGACAAGAGTCGGCGTTACAGAGTCAATGTTGATAGTTCGCGTTAACAGATTCATTGCTCGAAGGGTCGATGTTTTTAGCGTCGATGGGCATAACCCTGTCAGGAACGGAAGAAGGATCGACGTCAGTGGGAGGTGCTTAAATTATTCATACAATAAAACCGAACGTCCAGGCGGAAAGGAGTAGAGGGAAAATAAAGGCCGGAAGAAATATGGTTATAGCAAGAGGAGGGTGTGGACAGAAAAGATGCAGGACAGGAAAAATATATTTTTTTAATCGCCTCCTACGACAAGCCATGAAACTAGGGAGGTATTCTTCCACCCCTCCCCCTTCCCCAGGGAGATCAAGAAATATTCCTCCCTCTCTCCTCGGCATCATTATTAGTCGTAAAATATTCCTGCTTCATTTACTATTATCCTTGATCCTCACCAGGTGGAGGGATGGAGTTGAGAGGTATATGAGGGAGGGGGGGGTGAGTTGGGGGGAGGGGAGTCAAATGGTGGGTGACAGAGTGACTTGGAGGCGTTTTGTCTGCGGCCACCCTTTGCGGGATTAGGGCGTCGGGCTATAGATAGATAGATAGATAGACTCACCATAAATTTCTACTGTATATCCCTGTCTGTCAGCCCCTCACCATCTAGCATCCATTATTTCACTTCTTTTAATGTTACCTGTTGTATGTATGTTCTTAATATTCTTATTTTCCTGCTTGACTCCATGCGGCAGTGAGGATAAAGATATAATGATAATACCAAATAAAATACTTTAGACTCTTGTTTCACCACTTCTATATTCACCATTCACGATATTTCTATATGCGCAACCCTTCGAATCCAAAAGGTGACTCAGGCTTAGAGTAAATGATATGGGCTAACCTACAGCATCCTGGCCTTAATCCCTTCCACATCCTTACGGGGTTTGTCAGAGATTAGTTTTACCTTACCTAAGCACTATAATTTACTTGTATCGCACTGTCTTTGCTATTACGGATACTTATTTGGCTCATCTCCTTTTCTACGTAGCTACCTCATTATTTATGTAGTTATCATTGTTTCCGTATTGTTGGTGTTCCTGTTGTTGATCCTTATCGTTTCGTTTTTAATCGTTTCGTTTTTAAAGGCTCCAACATGCTTGCATGTGTCGGCCTTGGTCACCTAATGGCGGCTCTCCACGCTGCACGATCCATTGCAGCCTCCCTGTTCAGTCCCTTAACCCTAAGGTCATACTTAATGACCTCGTCCCATGTCTTTCTCGGTCTACCCCTCATAACCCCACCCCCAATATTAACACTTCTCGCCTTCCTCACCCAATTATCATCCCCCATCCTCTCCACATGTCCAAACCACCTCAATCTACCTCTCCTCATCACAACACCAATACACTCTAGTCCCATCCTACCTCTCAACTCTTCCATTGTAAACCCAGCCCCTCCAGGCCTTGGACGCAGGGACGCACTGCACATCCACCTAATCATTGTCATTTCTGTACGTCTGAGCCGGCGAATATCTTCCTCCTTCACTGTCCAGGTCTCACTGCCATACAGCATTACACTCCTAACACATGCTGCATACAAAGACCCCTTAGCACGTAGGGAAAGCCCTCTCAATGTCAGGAGAGGCAAGAGCTCCCTGAACTTCTTCCAACCACCTCTCACCCTAGCCACAGAGCTAGCTCCAGCCCCACCTCCAGCACACAACATGTCTCCCAAATAACAAAACTCTTCCACACACTCAAGAGATTCACCAGCAAGTTCAATCCTTTCACGTCTGACAATCTCCACCTGCTCACCCCGGCACGCCTTACACATAAAATCAGCATTATCTTGCAGTCTACCTCTGATACCACTACATCTCTTATGCACCCATTTATCACACACACCGCACAAGATGGAATTACTTCCCACGCCCTTGTGGCAAACTGCACATGGCCACTCTCCCTCGTCTTTGACAGTACCGTCACCAACCCTAGATATCATCACTTTAGTTTTATCTGCATTTACCCTTAAACCCTTTTGCCCCATACCATCTCTCCACTTCTTAAACCTTTCCTCCGCCTCCCTTTCATTCTCTGCAATCAACACCAAATCATCAGCATACAACAACTCCCACGGGAGTCCGTTTCTAAAGTCACGTGAAAGGGCTTCAAGTACCATGATAAACAACATGGGACTCAAGACTGACCCCTGATGCACACCAACATTCACGGAAAACTCATCACTCAAATCTCCATTCACTCTCACCTGGGTGTGAGCACCCACATACATGGCCATAACCACCCTAACCAGCCACTGCTCCAAGCCAAGCTTTCTCATTGCCCACTTCACCACCTCTCTAGGGACTCTGTCAAAGGCCTTTTCCAAATCAACAAAAACAAAATAAAGATCCCTTCTCCTACCAATATATTTTTCCTGAAGCTGTCGAACAATGAATATGGCATCAGTGGTCCCCCTACCTGGCATAAACCCAAACTGCATCTCATCAATATTCACTCTTTCTCTAATCATACCTTCTAAAACTCTCTCCATTACCTTCATTACCTGATCTAAAAGCTTTATACCTCTATAATTTCCTCTTTCCAGGGCATCACCCTTCTCTTTATACACATTTACAATTACACTCTTCAGCCAATCATCTGGGACAACACACTCATAAATAATCCTATTTATCAGGTCAGTGACTAAAATCACCCCTATATCGCCTGAGGCCTTCAACATTTCGGCAGTCAACCCAGACACACCTGCTGCCTTCCCCACCCTCATCCTGCCTATTGCCTCACTCACAGTAGCAGTATCAATCAAAGGCCAAGGGCCAGACACTGGATCTGCTGGCTCCAAACCTTCCCTGTCCCAGTCAGACTCCTCATTCAACAACCGGTTATAATGCTCTCTCCATGCATCTTTAATATCCTCACTGTTCACCACTACCCTTCCTTCATCATTCTTCACACACTGCTCACCTATGATATCCCGATTATCCCTTATCCACTGCACTTATTGGTGGGATGTAGCATGATGATGATGATGATGATGATGATGATGATGATGATGATGATGATGATGATGATGATGATGACGATGATGATGATGATGATGGTGATGATGGTGATGATGATGATGGCTGTAAAATGTCACTGACCAATTCGGTAATGTTGCTGTAACAGTTATGAATTATAAACAGCATCTTTCATGCAATATTTTTCTTTTTATACCTTATTTCCTTCCACATTTTCCACGTCTGTCCTTCCCCTTCACTGAATCCATCACTCTCTCCAAATTCAATTTTCGCTGCGTTAATTACTTCCCTTTCTGTTCTTCATTCTCACATTTATTTATTGCCCATTTGTAGCCTATTATTTCACTTTTTTTTTCTTACTTATTTACCGTCTTGTCTCTATGATTATTTAGCACCGTCTACGTTTATCTATTTTCATCTAGATTTCAACTGTCTAAGTCCACCAATCAGTTGACTGATACCTGAATAACTGGACCAGCAGGCATTTGTATTTGCTCAGAACCACTCCTCATCCCACAACAAACCTCCGCCCTTCTTGAGGTAACGTGCTGTAAACACTCTCATACCTCATACTTTTTAAAACTACCTCGGTAAATCTTTGTCCAGATATCATGTGTTTATACGTCAGCACTAAAATGACTGCAGGAGACGGGTTTGCTGTGCCTTGGCAAAGCTTCGTGTTCATTCTTGCTTCAACATGACCATGTTATTCAGTTTAGCTGAGCACCCTAGATGTGAATGTGTTAATCCCTTGTGTCTGATAACACATCTTTCATTTGTTTCTCGTTGCCACTCAATGATTTATCCGACTTAGTTACTTCAGTCAGATCACATTTTTTTCCATTATATTTTTGCTATCCTCAAAAACTTTTATTCTGCTTCGTGTGGACTTTTCTAACTATAGGGGTTAAATGGGACCTTCCTTAGTCCCTTCACCAACAGAGATCTTTTCTACAAGCTGACTTACATCGTCTGTTAGCAGCAGGGAATTGCCAAAACGTTCACTGAATTTGAGGGGTTAAGATGAATCCATGGCAACAAACAGGTTAATGAATGCCTTTATGGAAAGTCTCTCTAACTTGAATAAAACTGGCAAACAAGAGCACCAGGATACTCTTAAAAATGTAAGTTACGTCTAGAGGCTAAAGGGGTTAATATATATTGGCTCAGCTATTCTGTTCAAAAATGGTCTACTGCAATGAATAAAATCGTCTTGGGATACGTCGATTAAATACCAAACAGGCCATTGCAATGAAAGCCTTCTTTCCTCACCCCCCCCCCCCGTCCCTCCGACTTTTCTCCCTTACCCTAACCTCTCCGCCTACCGCTCTCTCTCTCTCTCTCTCTCTCTCTCTCTCTCTCTCTCTCTCTCTCTCTCTCTCTCTCTCTCTCTCTCTCTCCTTATTATCTCTCCCTCACCTCCCCGTCTTCCCTCTCACTCCTAATTCTCTCTAATCTGACTCATCCCTCTGCCATCCTTTTCACAGCTGTAACCCTCTAGCTCACCCATTTTTTTTTTTTTCTTTTCCTCGCCTCTCTGCCATTCTCCCTCACAGTCCTAGCCCTTTCTCCCACCCTTTTCCTTGCCTCTCAGCCATTTCCTCTCGCCGTCCCAACCCTTCCTTTCACTCTTTTTTCTTTTTCCTCGTCTCTCCCCTTCGTCTCCTCTCTGCCTCTCATCCTTCCATCCCAGGCCAGAGAGCGCCACAAACTGTACTCCTTCAGTCAGTAAACACAACGCCTCATTAGCTACTCATCACGGCCACCTGACTACCAAGATTGGCACGGATTAAGAGAGAGAGAGAGAGAGAGAGAGAGAGAGAGAGAGAGAGAGAGAGAGAGAGAGAGAGAAGGAAAAGTATGAAAAGTAGAGTTTCACCCATCTGTTGATTATCCCGTCCTTTATCACGGCAAGTTAAACCCTCCACTAATATTACCTTTTTATATAATATTTCTGTTACCTTCACACACTACAGTTTCCCTTAGGAGACACCTTTCCAGCTGGAGAGGTTAGTTATCCGGCTTTCATTACCACCACATTTAACAGGGAAACTTAACCATGATGATAAAGAAAACTGTGAGCTTTTTAACGAAGGAAAGCTTATATTTTACACATATTTTTGTGGTACATGTATCGATAATAATTAACTATACGTACAGAAAAAAATTTGTTTCTCAAGGGAAGGTGGTCTGAAAAAGTCTTTCTCTCTCTCTCTCTCTCTCTCTCTCTCTGCTGATATCCAGTCTCCCCTTTCCTCCTAATTTCTTCTCAAATCTTATTATGTTAATCATTACCTTTATCACTTTTGTTTCCTTCCTCCTTTCATTCGTTTCTTCCATACTTCCTTCCTTCCTTCCTTCACTTCCTTCTTTCCCTCCCAGCGTCTTTCCTTTCTCGCGTTTCCTTATCATTTTCCTTTTTTTTTTTTTTAATGTTATTAGGTAAATCAATTATAAGGTTGTTTTTATATGATGATAAGATGATGATCGTAATAAGGAATGCATAAAAAGCAAAGAAACAATAGAAGGAAGAATGGAGAAAATAAGGAGGGTTGAGAATGAAGGCTGGAATTGAAGGAAGAAAGAAAAACTGAGAGAATGAAGAGAGAGAAGGAAGAACCGAGGGCGTAAAGAATAAAGAGAAGAGCAACCGAGAGGAGAGATGGAAGGAAACGAAAGGAAAGGCAGAGGAGGAGACAAAAATTTGATTACCGCAGGGCAACCTTAATGAAGAATGGAACAGAAAGCCGAAGTAATTTTTAACATGGTCCTGAAACCTGTTTTTGTATATTATCATTCTTTTACTATTACTATTTTCTGCATTTATCCTCTTACCTCAGTGTATCTTATTAGTCCTGCCCACTCCATTAATAGCGGTAAATATGGCTAGGATGATGGTGACGAAGACGATGATGATGATGGGAATGAAAATGTTAAAATGGAGGACAAGGGATAATGAGGGGAGGAATATCCATTGTCGATAAATAAAATGGATATATATGTAAGAGTCAGGGAAGAAATGGATAAAGAGGCAAAGAAAATAAGGTTTCAATTATATTTATGCAAGAAAAATATTTAAGCTACGAAGAAATGCTAAAAAAAAAAAAATGTACCGTAATTATTCCCAAGTCATAGTGCCGCCTTGGTGGAGTTTTTGTACTATGAAACTTATGACCAGCAAAAAAAATAAAAAATGAAAACTTGCTGACAAAAATTCCTAAGTATCACTTTCAATTACCGCCCCACCCCCATCCTACCCATTTCATCTTTCTTGCTAACTCGTTTACCTAAAGCTGCTTTCCCTCTCCCTCACTGTTCGGTTCACCCATTCCTCTCCCTCCCCTCACTCGTCTAACCCTTACCATGGCTTCTTGCTATTCCTTCCTCTGTCCAACCACTTCTCTTCATTATTCCCATCCCTCATTCTGTTCTCTCTCTATCCTTTCCCTCACGTCCCTTCTCCTTACTTTTGTTCTACTGTCCTCTTTACCCTACATCCCTTCCTCTACTCTCCAATAGGGCGCGTCCACACGTGTGCTCAAACAAGTCTTGGCAACATGTAAGCAACACAGTAACAAACACGCTGCAAATATGTTGGGAACAGCAGCGTCCAGATCATGTTGGCAACATCATGATGAAGTCTCAGCTGCCTGGTATGGACACACTTATCCCATCATCTCTGCTGCGTGTGTTCGAAGCTGCACTGATACATGTTTGCATTCATCTGTCTAAATACTGCTGCATACATGTTCCCGAACATGTTGCCAGCTGTGTTGCCAATATATGTTCGAGTACACGTGTGGACGCGCCGTTACTTCCCTTCCGCTTCCTCCATTTTCTCTTACTCTGTTTTTCTCGAGTAAGTTACATGCCCATAATTCAAACATCCCTCTCTCCCTCCACTTTCCTTTCTCTCCTGTCATTCCTCTTCCTTCTCTTCGTTTCCATCATCATTTACCTCCTTTCTCCTTCTCCCTTTCTCCCTCTCTTTGTTTTTCCCTCTACTTCTCTCTCTTTTTTTCTTCCACTCCACACCCTCTTCACATTTTCATTTCCTCCCTTGCTCTCCATTTCCAAGGTCATTTATCCTCCTCCCTTGTGGCTCTCCTTTCCCATTTCCGCTCTTCCTCCCTGCCTCCCACCCTCGAGAAAGAAATATGAACCAGAAAATGCGACGAAAAACATACATGAATCTCCTTAAACTGGAGCTAGCCAAGTCGTGGGAAAAAATGGAATTACATTTTTCAAGGAGGTGTAAAAGTCATCTTGTTTACATTTTGGCGGCATGCACGACGAGCCCCAAAGAGAATGTTTCGGCGGTGTTTTCATTTTGTATTACGTTTTCCATTATGATGGTTCTCCCAGGCAGGGCTGAGGAGGTGGCAAAGTAAGCAAGAGTAAGGGTCTGCAGGCACGCACAGTTAAGAAGGCCACACACACCTTATGATCCTAACAAGCGAGATCATCTAACCTTAGCGCCTTATATTTGATATTGCCTTTTATTACAGTCTTGCTTCCTTCCGCCGATTTTATTCAACTTGCGAAGGACCTCTAGTAGCAAAGGCGTTACTGATGATATGCCTAGCTCTATAACTAAAATAAGTATTTCTTGTAGTCCATGGAACCATTTGAAGATACAAAGATTATGAAAAAAAAAAAAATCCTTTGGTTGAAGGAATTAATTTTTAACACTTACTAGGGCCTGGGCACCAGCCGATCAGGGCGGCACTCTCGAAGAGGATGGGAATATTGGTATTTATAGGAGCTGGAGCTCCTGTTTCAGTAGCCATCAGGATATCCTGACCATCCCCCTTTGCTGACCTTTTCAGTGTAACACTAAAATTGAGAGTAAGCCAGTATTCTCTCCCAGACACGTTTCTCTGACCATCTCATTCATTACTCTACATGCTCTTTACATACCACACAACGTATCCCACTACGTCACAGAGGTTGACTCCACCAAGGGATGTGGCCAGAAAACTTTGCCCTCGCTACCTAGTGGTAGACCTGAGGGGAGGCGTGGCGCAGGCTCCACCAGCTTAGTTTGTGAAACTGAGATGGGATGGGGCTTGGATCTATGCTAGAGGGTAGAGGGTGTTGTGATTCCCAGGATACCACTTCATTACAGTATAGAGGGGCCAAACCTGGTGGTAACACTCCAGGAGGCTGCCCTATCAGTGGGTGCATTATGGGTATTATGGCAGGACAGTTACAGTGCCAAGGTGTGCTTAGAGGTGCTCCTGCAGCTCTCCTGACTGGGTGTCCTGAAGTTACTGCCACAGCCACTGGTCTTGGCTATAGGTCCCACGTCCCATACCTAAACTTAGGACTGTGCAGGTGGGCGGGGCCTGTGATCTGTCTTCTTATTTATTTACCGACGTACAACAAAAAATGAGAAGCAAAACCAACAAGTGGTACCAGGCACAACCATACCTCGCATGACAGCAGTTATTTTATTGCTGTTAGAAACTGCCTCGTTTCTGTCATTTAGTGTCAGTGCACAATTAAAGTCTAAGGTAATGGCGCAAATGTTTTCAATGTTATGCCCTGTAAATATTCGTGATCCTGCATTTGACCTTTCAAGATCACTCAGGGTCAAAAACCATGCTATCAAATGTAAGCCCATATGAGACTTCCTATTTCTTGGTAATTGTAAATATCTCTATCTTCAACGAATTTCGAGTTTAGCCCCCTGAATATCCGTGACCTTGAGTTTGACCTTTCAAGGTCACACTGTCAAAGGTCAAGGTACCAATTAAAACCCATATGGGATTTCTTATATGTTGATAATATTAATTAAAGTCTCAGGTAATGACGCAAATGTTTTCAAGTTACGCCCTCTGAAAATCCGAGATCTTGAGTTTGGCCTTTCAAGGTCACTCAAGGTCAAAAGTCATGCTGCCAAATGAAAGCCCATATGAGACCTCCCATATCCTGGTAATAGTCAAGATGTCTATTTTCATCGAGTTTCGAGTTATAGCCCCCTAAATATCCGTGACCTTGAGTTTGACCTTTCAAGGCCACTTATGGTCAAAGGTCAAGGTATCAATTAAAAACCCATAAAGGATTTCCTATATGTTGAGAATAGTAAATATACCTATATCTTCAACCAGTTTCAAGTTATAGCCCCCTGAATTTCAGTGACTGACTTTTCAAGGTCATTCAGGGTCAAAGGTCTTGGTGACAAATGAAAGCCCATATTACGAGTTCCTGTATGTTCTTAACCCCTTAACTGGGGGGCATCACTTTCGTGACGCTCGGGCGCAATGGATCATACCGCGGGGCGTCACTTTTGTGATTGTGTTATTTTGAATTCTCCCGGGCTTATATGATGGTGGCTTGTATCATCTATCAGTACTGCCAATGTCCAACACTAGTCAGCACTCATAATCTCATCTCTACTCCCATCCATTGTTGACATTTTAGCCATTTTTCCCCGTTCCTGACTCCCCTCCCTACCTCCCCTCCATTACCCTATCCTCTCGCCTCCCCAGCCACGCTGCGCTAAAGCAAATTTCCCCCAGAATTATCCACTGATTTCATCCATTGAAATAAGCCCTATGCCCTATTCTTATAGAAAATAATATATACCAAAAAGAAATAAGGTAAGTGATAGTGCTATACACCTTGATTTGGCTAATTATCACCTGACAACACCTCACGTGCACTTGTTTGCTAGTATTCCACTGAAATTTCCTCTTTGAAATATGCTGTACAATCTATTCTCGTAAAAAAATTTATATAAGCAAGGAAGGGAGAAGCCAAAGTGACACTTACATTCACTTGGAACTACCTACTTTTTTCTGTATTTTCGAGATTTCCTACTAATCATTTTTTAGCATGTACTGCTACTGTCCACCAATAGTCCGCACTCCTAATCTCATCTGTACTCCCATCCATTGTTGACAATTTAGCCATTTTCCCCCGTTCTTGACTCCCCTCCCTACCTCCCCTCCAGTACCCTCTCACCCCTCCCTACCTCACCTCCTTCACCCTTTCCTATCGCCTGCCCTGCCGCACTGCGCTAAGCATATCTCCCCCGGATTATTCCACAGATTTCATCCATTGAATTAAGCCCTATGCCCTATACTTATACAAAATAATATATACCAAAAAGAAATAAGGTAAGTGATATTGGTATACACCAGGAATTGGCTAATTATCACCTGACAACACCTCACATGCATTCATTCGCTAAGTTCTCACGGTAATTTCCCCTTTGAATTATGCCTTGTAATCTATTTCTGTAATAAAAATATATATCAGAAAGGAAGGGAGAAGCCTAAGTGACATTTACATTCACCTGGAACCTATTTCTTTATGTATTGCAGAGATTTCCTACCAATAATTTCTTAGCATGTAAGTTAGCAGCTGTCAGCCCCATTGTCACTGTCAACCCTTGCCTTCTCAGATAAGCCGCGCCACTTAGTTCCTTGTCCTCTGCTGTGGTCAAAGCATGTCGAACTCGCGCCCCGCCATTTCTGCTGCTTCTGCACCCATTGCAAAGGGCCCCGTGACATCTACTCCCAGAAAAGCTCTTGGGGGAAGCAGGAAAGGACTAAGTGACTCTGCAGTGGAACGTGAACTAGCCAAATTATCAATGATAATGATGGATAGTGACTACGACCCTTCGGGGGATTCGTGTGATGAGCCGGGTGAGGAAATCGTGCCAGAAACTACTAGTACGAGTGCTTCAGTGTCCCAAGTTATCCCTAGCTCCAAGGGAAAGGAGCCGTTAGTGCAGCAAGGGAAGGAATTTGGGAAGGGAATGAAAAGGCGGCAGGATAGCCCTGGAATAATGGCCCCGCGTGACCCAGCCCGCCATGAGTCCTGAGGTGAATCATCTCCCCGTTCCCCAAGCCCCACTTCACTCATTTCTTCCTCTTCTTCTGCTGAATTTTCTCCGGAGTCTTCGTCGTCGGAGTCACCACCAGCATCAACAGTGAAGGCAGACCGTAGAGGAAGAGGTAAATACCTGACCTGTAAAAGTAGAGTTGCCAGTAGAGTAAGGGCTGCTAGTGCTGTACGGCAACCCAGGGTCAGTGCGTGTGACCTTGAACAAGATAAATCTGCCTCACAGCCACCCTGCACCCTCACCCACCCTACACCGCCACGTCAAGGAATCCTGGACGCCTTTGCGTGGACGGAAGGGTCCGATTTTGTCCCAGAACATCTTGATTTCAATGAGAGTTCCTCAGGGATACAGTCTGCCTTCAATCTTGATGAGGATGCTGAGTGTGTTGACTTCCTTTTGGCCTTCCTCGATGACAAAATCATGCAGCACATATGTGATGAGATGAACAGGTATGAATCACAACGTGCTGCAAGTGGTACAGGTGCAGCCAAGATGCAACAGTGGTCCATGCTGGGAGTGCAGGAGCTGTATGTGTTCTTCGCCCTCATCCTTCTCATGCCACACTCAAAGATGCATGAGTTGGAAGAAAACTGGTCCATGGACCCCTTACTACTCTCACCCACCTTCAATAAGTACATGACCAGAGATCGCTTCCAGAACATCATGGGAAACCTGCACTTTGGCAACAACAATGTACCTCCCTAAACCAACCCACTCTGGAAGATCCGGGAGATTCTGAGCAGAATGAAGGATAAGTTTATGACATTCTTCCACCGCTTTCAGAAGGTTGTCATTGGCTAATCCTTGGTTTTGTTCAGAGGACATCTTACGTTTGTGCAGTACATTCCAGCAAACGCCATCGCTTTGGAATCAAGTTCTTTGTACTGTACGACTGTAAGACGGGGTACATCCTTGACTTCGTCATTTATTCAGCCAGCACTGTCGATCTTGATAAAACACACCCCCTTGGCTTCTCAGGCTGTGTAGTGAAAGTGCTCCTTGAAAGGTATTTTGGTGGGAATCATGTGCTGTATACAGACAACTATTATACAGCACCAAAACTTGCCAAATACCTTTCTGAGCACGGCATCAGCTCCTGCGGCACTGTCAAGAGTAATTGTGCCCACTTTCCTAAATTCCCAGAGGCAGGAACCTCGCAGCGAGGAGACGTGCACCTACGCAAGTCTGAGAAGATGCTGGCAATATGGTGGCATGACAAGAGGGTCGTGCACATGCTCACCACCGTACACAAAGGGGAACTGAAAGATAGTGGGAAGGTCGACTGTAAGACAGGCGAACCTGTGAGGAAACCTGATGCTGTCATAGACTACAATATCAACATGCGGCTGGTGGACAAGTCCGACATGATGATTGGAGAGATCGACTGCCTCAGGAAGAATACTAGGTGGTAAAGGAAAGTTTTTCTGCATCTCATAGACATGACAATGCTGAACGCCTTCATCCTGTACAAGATGAAGGTCAAGCCACCCAAGTCCTTGTCCCTGAGGTTGTTCGCCAGGAGTTGTGTCCAGCAGCTGCTTGAAAGATATGGTAAGGTAACAGCAGCAGCTCCAAGGCGCCATGCAGTAAGACTTCCCTACAGACTTGAGCAGAGGGCGTACATGGATCAGCACAGACTGGTGCAAATGCCTGCCACAACCAAGAGGAAGGCTGCGATCCGCAGGTGCCAGGTGTGTGCACATACCACCTGACGCACACCTGAGCACAAACACACCTCTTGGCAGTGCGCTGAGTGCCAGGTTCCCCTCTGCGTTACCTGCTTTTTTGATTACCACAGCCAGAAGCAGTTCTAAAAGTGCAAGTGGGAAATGAAAATAATGTGTAAATAATGTGTAAATAATGTGTAAATAGCCAATGAAAGCAATGGATGTACATATGATTGAACAGTGTAATACAGTTTTATGTTACTGCAAGTGACAGTGAATAACATAGTGTAAGTAAAATAGAAGTGTAAATATTGAAAAATTGAATGACTTCAGTGACAATAAACTAATACTGCTGAAGGAAACTTATGGATAAAGACTGCAGATATATATAAGTGTTATATAATAATAGGAATATAAAGGGTGAGTGTTTATTTGAATATTAAATAACAGAATACCAGCAGCGAACTAGCGCTAGTGGGAAGGTCATATGCGCTCGTAATTTTCATTGCTTTCACAGTGGTTATTTTTTGCAGTATGGATCCCAAACTACTTGATAATCATAGAATAGTATTTCTAGTGATAATATCTGGCTGTGGTAATCATATTTCGGGTTGTCGGGAAGTGTAAAGTGGAGACTTCGTTACCCAACTTCAGAGGTCTCCACAAGTCCTACGGTAATCGAAAGGCTCAACAAACAGCCCAGGAGAAAGCTGAAGGTCTGTGCCATTTGCATATATAATTTTAATATTCTAGGACTAATAACTGATTTTTGGCAAATATTTTTTGAGAGTCTGTCGGAGCCCGAATATGCCTGCGGGACACAAAACAGAGCAAAACAAGCCCGTGGTGTAAGGGTTAATAGTAAATGTCTCTATCTTTAACCTCTTTCAAGTTATATCCCTCTGAATAGCCGTGACCTTGATTTTGACTTTTCAATGTCACTCGATTTCCTTCATTTTGATCACTTTCTTTGGACATCAGTGCCCACAAATCCTGAAAGTTTCATTTAAAATCATTCAGCCTTTTTTCCATAATGTTGTTAACAATCAAATAAACAAACTCAACCAAAAGCAATACCTCGTCGGATTCTGTCTGGACGAGGTAATTCTAAAAGCAAGACTGAGGAAATCAAATCACCCAAGGGGTTCAGACTGGAATCATGAAATGTGGATAATTTGAGGAGTAGAGAGGGAGAAGTGGTACATCTATGAGTAGAAGGCGGGTGGATGTTAGTTGCATACAGGAACTTAGGGGTAGGGGAAGATCAGCCAGAATGATTGCTGGGAGAGACTGTAGATATAAGCTACTTTGGCGGGGAAGTGTACAGACTGAGGAAAAATGGGTGGAATGTGTCATGAATGTAATGATAGTGAATGAAAGGATTATTGTAGTGAAAATATTGTTTGGAAAACTCATGATTTCAGTTATATTGGCTTATGCTCCACAGACTAGTTTTGATGAACAAAAAGATGGATTCTGGGATGACTTGATAAGTATGGTAACTGGTATTGGGTATGATGAGATTTTAGTTCTGGGAGGGGACTTGAATTGTCATGTGGGTGAAGTAGCTGAAGGATATGAAGGAGTACATGGAGGATCCACATGTGGTACGAGGAATGCGATAGGGAAAGGATACTCAAATTTGGTGAGACAAAGAACATGATTGTGTGCAACACACATCTTTTGGAAAAGAGAGAGGAGGTTGATTTCATATGAGCCTGGAGGAAATTGTACCCAGACTGACTATTTTCTGGTAAAAAAGGCTAATGGGAAGCCAGTGAGGGACGTCAAACTTATAGGGAGTGAAGAATGTGCGCAGCAAGTCAGTTTGCTGATATGTGATATGATGCTTAGGGAGCAGATGGTGAAGAAGATAACCTATGCAACTGGGAGGAAAGTATGGATGTTGACAAACCAAGGAGTAAGTAATGCATTCTGTTGAGATAGTAGTGTGGCGGTTGAACAGGAAGCTGTTGACAAAAGTGTTAGTGAACAGTACCAAGCTCTCTGGAACAATCTCCTGAGTGTTACAGGTTCGGAGTGTGGATGGTCAAGGAGACCTCCAAGACATATGATAATATAGTGGTGGAATAAGAGTGTGGAAGTTGCAGTTAAGAAAAAAAAAGTTTTTTTCTGGAATGGAAAAGAAGATGTAACAGAGAGAAATATTTGGCCACCAGAAAGGAGGTATACACTGCAAAATCTTAATCTCAGACACTTTTACTGGACAACCAAAATAACGTTGAAAGGAAGTATGTGGTATTTAAGATGGCAAAGGGGAAACTGGGATATCATAACTGAGTAGTGTGCGGAGAATTATGAAAGAAAGGTAGTGGCCCTCCCCCACTTGTGACGGTGGTCTTTAGGGGTCTCTCCCTACCTAAAACAAGGCCTCAGTTAAGATCTACCATTTTGCAAGATTACATGTTCTTAGGTATAAAACTATGGCATTTATCCCCTGGGTCACCCCGTCCCTGAAGGGATGGTCATCAGGAGGAGCACCCTGCCTAAAACGTGACCAGGGTAAAAGCCTGCCAAATTTAAAAACCATATGTTTCTAGTTTTAAAAAGTATGGTCATGCATACAGCGTTTGCTAGCCCCCATGGGTGCCACCCCTGCCCCCCTGAGGGGAGATCATATGTGGTTCTACCCTTCCAAGAACATGGCCTTGGTGAACATCTGTATCTCTGTAAAACTTCATGTTTTAAATTAAAGACTTCGACTGTGCATACACGTAACGACTTTGACCAAGACAGCAGGGTAGGCAGCCCTTTAGGGTCCCACCATGATTATAATGTAGAGTGGTGGGAGCTTTACCAATGTGCCAAAATCCGTTGTCTTTGGTAGAAAACCAGCAACCCCCTACGGTTTAAGCCGGGATTCCTGGGGAGCGCTGCTGCTGTGAGAATTGGCCCTTAGAGATCCCATCCCATCTGAAGCCTGGCCCAGGGGATGTATACCAATGTGCAAAATTTCTTTCTCCTAATACTCTTTGCGTAAAGCCTGGTCCCCCGTTCCTCAAGGAAGTGCAGTTTCTAAGTGACTGAGTAAGTGAGGGCAGGAGTGACATAGGTAGGTACATGCACTAAATGCAGCAGTCACTATGGGTGCAACCAAAAGCAAGAGCAGCTGTAAGTTTTAAATATAAAGGGCATAGATATATGGTTAAATGAACATGAAATGCTTAGCTTAGCCACCTAGGAATGTACTGCCATGAGCAAAAGTACACTGAGAGTCCGCTGTCATCACCTTGTTGTGTCCCTTATATTTTTCATTTTCCCCCTAACGTGCGAAAGTATCCTTCCTTCTTCCTTCTCATTCACTTTACAGTGTGATTCATCTTGCTGTCACACAAAAACATTTCATATGACACTTTCATTCATTACAAATGGCAGAGATGTGTCAACGTAATTTAGCACATGATTGTACAACTCAATTGGCCTTATCCAGTCATGTGTAAACTAACATATTCTTTTCCTCACTAAGACTCAGACTTTTCACAGCTCTCACTAAAGAAGGACTTGTATCCTAGCTCCTGTATCGTTCTACTAATAAATCCAATCAAACTACTTCTCTCCTTATCCTTCCATGGATTAATAGTACCAAGGATGTTTATAGAGTGCTGTACTGTCCAGCCATATCTGCCATGAGGATTTTTATTTGTCTGCAAGGAAGAAGGAACCCAAGGCCAGGAGTCTGCAATTTATTCCCTCCAAGAAGGAAAAAAAAAAAAAGCCAAATTCAAGAACCATTCATTTCGAGCTGCCAAGACACACTACATTTGAAAGACTGGAGATCATAGACAGTAGGAAATACTGACAAAGGGAGACAGTTCCAGAGTTGATTTTTTTGCATACTTGAAGGACTGGGAGTAACGGTTAACTCTTGCATTTGAGAGCTGGACAGAAAAGGGATGAGAGTTTGTTGCTGGACGGATGCTACGTGCCGTAGTAGAGGAGGGATGCAAGCAGACAGTTTAGAGGAGCAGTAACCACTGAAGTAGCAGTAGAAAAAAGTTAAAGATGCAGCAGTACAGCGAAGATACAGAGGTTGAAAGGAGCTAGTAAGAGGAGGAAAGATGATAAGACAAAAAACTTTTGACTCCACCTTGTTGAGCAGAGCTGTATGTAGGGAGCCTCCCCACACATGAGAGTTGTACTCTACACAGGGGCGAATAAAAACAGTGAAGTCAACAACTGTGCAGGAGTGAAGAAGTCACGGAGTCGGCTTAGCACACCTAATCTCTTGGAAGCAGATTTTACGAGAGAGATAATATGTTCTTTCCATGATATATTCCGAAAGAATGAAACCCTACGTATGTTTAAAGACGATGCAGGATTAAGCTGGATATTGCTGAAAATTTGAGGGTACTCCTGTGGAAGATTTTACCGGGTTGATAGAATGGTGGAAGGGACTGTTCTTGCTCATGGTTTACCCGGGGAGAGAGAGAGAGAGAGAGAGAGAGAGAGAGAGAGGAGGGGGGGGGTTACGTGAAGGTGTTAGGAAAGGAGGAGGAGATAAAAGGAAGTGGAGGAGGATGGGAAGAAAAGAAGCAAATAATGGGAGGGTGGGAAGGAGGAAGAAGGAAAAAGAGACAGCGAGAGGTAAGGAGGGAGGTGGAAAGACAGGAAATTGAGGCAAAGGAGAGAAGGAAGAGTGGGATGGAGAGAGAATGGGGGAAAAAAAAAGAGAAATAAGGGGCAGAAGAGAGGAGTTGAAGGGAATACAGAACAACGGATGAGAGAGAGAAAAATGGATGAAGGAAGAGTGTGAGGGGGGAGAGGGAGGGAAGATGAGGGAAAAAAGGAACGGTTTTAAAGGAATGTTTAAGTTACTGGTTCGTCACAGAAAAAAGGGAGGAGAAAGAGTAGATTTAGGAGGTGGAGGAGGAGGAGGTGGAAGAAGTGGTGGTGGTGATGGTGGCCGAAGAGATGAAGAAGGAAGAGGGTAAAAGAAGAAATTAAATAGAGAGAGAGAGAGAGAGAGAGAGAGGTGGAACTGAAAAGAAATGGGAAACATAAAGATGGCGCAGAGAAGTAGAGGCAGGAGGGAAGAGGAGGAAAGGAAGAAAGATAAAAAGAAAAAAAAAAAAAAAACGAGGTGAAAGAAGAGGGCAAAAAATCTTGTGTTAGCGGTGTAAAAAGGAGGAAGACGAGGAGGAGGAGCAGGAGCAAGAGAAGAAGAAAAAGCAGAAGAAGAAGAAGTAGAAGAAGAAGATAAAGAAGAAGAAGAAGAAAGAAGAAGATGAAGAAGAAGAATTATGAAAGAAGGAGAAATGAAGAAGAAGAAGAAAAAGAAGATGGTGATGATGATGACAATGATGGCGTAAGAAATGTAGGAAACAAAAGGAATGAAAGTGCCGGAGCAGATGAAGAAGGGAACCAATAGGAAGTACAGATGCCTGAAACAAGGCCTAGAGGCTTGTAATAAAGTTGTCGAGTAAAACCATATTACATGTACAAACTAACCCACGTGTGTGAGACAAGGAGAGAGAAATATTGTATCCTGCTCTATCCATTGTATTAAATGTAGAAATTGGAAGGATGATAACAAAAGAAATTATGTTTGTTAATCTTTTCAATCCGAGGACGTATGTATCTTTTCGTTATTGCTATTTACAAATTGTTACGAATAGAGTATAATTTATTGACATTTCTACATCAAGAGATGGCGCACTAGGTTTAGCTGTTGCACGAGTTTCCAATGCCTTTTCCATTGGCAGGCAAAGTACAGTAGCCACTCTTTATTTCTGCGAACGCAAGACGATCGTGCTATGGCACGTAAGCCTAGGGAATCACTTTCCGCTTATTTCTGATCGAGTTAACATCGTTTTGCAGCAGAGAATTCATCACAAGTGACATCTGTGTTATGTGACATCTGCAGGGGACTCCTGCTTGAGAGAGGGTCACGCTGGATGTTGGATGACAGAGGGTCTGCTTGAAGAACGGTTGGCATCGTTGCGGTTGAAACACAGCAGCCAGAAAGGGCGTGGTCAAGTCGGGAGTCTGGGACTCCGCAACGACGACATTAATTGGAACGTCGATGCTTTGCGACGTCAGAAGTGACCTTTCTGCATGATCATTGTCATGGGGCCCAACAGATCAGGTTTTTCTGAATTTCCTTTATGATGAGTGCAGAAAATTTGAGATGACAATATCTTATGGTCATTTATTTCTTATATGTTGCTTGTTTGGCTGTCTGATATACAGTACATTGTAAAGCATAACCACAACATACCATGTGGTGTAATTCCATACAGTATAGTACAATACATCTGTGTTCACATGTAATGATTGGATGTCAGCTTTTTGATTATATCTTGTTAGCAGGAACCATATAAACATATTAAGGAAATCAGTAGAGTTGTTTCACAAATTGATTTTTGCAAGGTTGATTATAGTATCCAACAAATATCCAATAATATCTTGGTGCTTAGTGGTAGGTGGTGGCGACCATCGTCCACTCACTTGATGTAGTGCAGCCTACTTCTTCCTTAGCCTTTATCATTCTTTTTCTGTGCCTTCCCTCCTCTCTTCCTATTTCTCCCATCTTTCCTGTCATTTCTTATTGCTTTTCTTTCCTTTGCAGGTGGCTTTACATTGAGTGACAAGCCAGATGGTTTCCTGTAAACCGAAGAAACCATTTACAAAGCGGGGTGATAACCATATAACCAAACTATACGTGCTCCCTACGTGTCAACAAGTGGGTTGGTGGAGGGTTAGTGCCTCTCCCCGTAAAACAAATAACTCAAAGTCAAATGACCACCCCTTACATGATTATGGCGTCTGGCAATAGATAGATAGATATATCTTGGTGCTTGTATATTTACCTTGTATTAGTATTATAAAGCAGAAGCATATTGTTTACTTTTGTTAATAAGCCAGAAAGCTGTCTTAATTTCATACATTGTCTGATTTTCAGTTCCTCTGCAGTGACAGTTACCAAGGTACTTTTCCTTTAGAGATGCTTTCTGGCTCTCACCACAATCTCGGCCATGACAAATGGGGGTCTGTCCGGGAGAAAAGTAGAAGAATTCTGGTTTTCTTTCGGGCAGAACCTGAAGATTGGATAAGACAATGGATTTCGAGGTGTACATTAAACTTGGCAAAGAATGCGGTCTAGACAGGAAAGAGTTACTTGAGTTCGCTGTTGCAGAAAGAGACAGAGTGCTAGAAGGTATGTGTAATGAGGAACAGTTAGCTAGGGAGGAGCACAAACTCAAGAGGGAAGATGAGCAAATGAAATTGGAAGAGGTTACTAAGCAAAAGACGCTTGATTTGAAAATAAGCAAGTGTAAGCAGATAGCTGGATTTCTATCAGATGGTTTCACAGTGCAGTTGCTTGCCTTCCAGCATTCCATCCTGACACTGACGAGTTGGGTGCGTACATTGAGCGTTTTGAGCGGCATGCCACTCTCAGTAAATGGCCCGAAGAAATGCTGGGCTGCTGTTTAGGGAATTTGCTTACCGGCACAGCCCTCAATGTTTATGCATCAATGACTGCACAAGATGCAAGCAATTATGTTCTTCTGAAATGCATGCATTTGCAGCATTTTGCTCTTACGAGTGGAGGCAATTGGAAGCAATTTCGCGATGCACAGAAGAGATGTGATGAATCATATTACCAGTTTGCAGCACGGCTGACTGGTTATGTTACACGTAGCATCGATTTGAGTGATAAGGCTATGACCTTTGACACGCTGCTAGATATGCTTGTACACGAACACATATATGAATCTTCTGATCATGCTCTGTCCGCTTCTCTGCATAAGAGAAGTCCTGCAAATGTTCAAGGGTTGGTTACGCTAGCGGAGCAATATTGTATTGCACATGGTTCTTTAGCTAAGGACAAGGGCAGTCATTTGAGAAAAGCCCTGGGTTTATGCGTGACAAACACTTATGTTATGCTTGCCGCAAGCCTGGACATTTTGTCTGGCAATGTCCTGAGAGCAAGAGGGGTCATTCTAAGGCCACAGACAAAGGCCATGACTGGCAAAAGACGCCTATGAACACGTGCGTAGTAGGAGTATGCCCGGAAGACGCTGAATCAGTTGTGAAGTACAGTGTAGATCCCGATGTGGCAATTGCAAAACTTACTTGTGGTCATGAGATTCCTATGCTTTACACGGGGTGCACAATGGGTACACACATGCCCGTATGCAAAGGAGTGTTGAATAACAAGAAAATTGTAGCACTAAGAGACACTGGTTGTAGTAGTGTCGTAGTTCGGACTGAATTGGTGCAGCAGGCACAACTCACTGGAGAACACTAAACATGTGTTCTTATTGACGGAACTATTAGAGTAGTTCCTATAGCAGAGATACACATGTGTACTCTCTATTTCACTGGTGAAGTGAAAGCATTATGTATAGATAACCCTCTATATGACTTAATCATTGGTAACATAACAGGTGCAAGAAAGCCTGGAGATGTACCACTCTGCAAGACGGATGCATCGGACATGGTGGACAACACTGTCACCAAGGAGGAGGACGCCCCTCTTCAAGCTGGTCGTCTAGATGACATCGACAGGGAAACTGCAGGACTGAGGGGACCCTCTATGTCTACAGCTGGAGAGCACCAGACACTTCAAGCCAATGATGAGACAGTCATCAGCATCGAGAGGGAACCAGGTGGAACGCCTGCAACAGAACGTATTCAACATGGAGCAGGTGTCAAGATGAGAGGAATGAGGAGGCATAAAGACCAACCATCGAAATGATTAGGATCAGCAGATCAGCCAGAGACAGCAGCCACTCGAGAAGAGATCATCGCTGCTCAATAAGCTGACAAGTCGTTGGAGAAACTGACGGAGATTACAGCGACAGTTAATTTGAAAATTGCAGGGAAACGAAATGAAGTACGATTTTATTTCAAGAATATTATTCTTTTTCGTGAGTACAGGTCACTTGTGATTAACCACAAGAAGACGATCAACCAGTTGGTGGTACCGAAGCCATTCCAGACCCAAGTCCTCTGCCTTGTTCATGATTCCGCCCTTGCAGGACATCTCAAGACCATGAAGATGACTGATAGGATCCAAACACAGTTCTCTTGGCCAGGACTTCAAGATGACGTCAGAAGATACTGCGCCTCATGTGACGCATGTCAGCATACCACGCCAAAAAGGAAGATTGGTAATGTACTGCTTGTTACACTCCCTTTGATAGACACTTGTTTGAAATGAGTCGCTGTAGATTTGATAGGACCAATACAGCCTTTTTCTGACCTAGGAAATCGATACATACTCACTATCGTAGATCTAGCTACAAGATACCCCGAGGCAGTTCCCCAACCACGCATTGAAGCACAGCATGTAGTGGAGGCTATGGTTGAAGTATTTTCACGTTTAAGAGTACCTAGTGAGATCCTGTCAGATAATGGAACTCAGTTGGTGTCGGGGATTATGAAGGAGGCTGCTCGTTTGCTTGGTTTTAGCCAATTTCACATCGCACCATACCACCCCATGCAAATAGGGCATGTGAACGTTTCAACGGAACGTTGAAGCAAATGCTTCGTAGGATGTGCCAAGAGTGTCCCCAAGAGTGGGACAGGTACTTACCAGCATTGCTATTCTCATACTGAGAAGTACCCCACGAGCATTTAGGGCATTCCCCCTTTGAGTTAATTTATGGTAGGACTGTTTGAGGGCCGATGACCATACTAAAGGAACTGTGGTCTGGTAATGTCCCTGAAGACGAAATCAAAACCACTTATCAGTATGTTATTGACTTACAGGAATGCCTCACTTCAACATGTGAGATGGTGAGGAAAGAGCTGATGAAGGCCTCAGCAAAGTACAAGCGGCAATTTGATGTCAGAGCAAAGGAGAAGAGATTCAAATGTGGGGATCAAGTTCTCCTGCTACTACCCACCAGCACCAACAAGTTGATCATGCAGTGGAGAGGATCTTATGAAGTGGTGAGAAGAGCTGCCCGTAACTACTACAAGTTGATGGTGGATGGACATGAGAAGATGTACCACACAAATCTCCTAAAGAGATACATCGAGAGGACAAGTGACGATGGAACCGATGTCAATTCTACACAGGTGCGAGGTAGTGCAATTCAGGTCCTGGTCAAAGACGAATTCGACGAAGGATCGGCAGGAATCACATATCCGTTAATAGAGCAGACTGAGGATGTCAACGGTCTCAAGTATCGAGATGATTTGGACGATGATGAGTGGGTGTAAATTAAGACACTCATGACAGAGTTTGGAGATGTGCTCACTGATGTTCCAGGCAGGATGGACATCGTTTCCCACACAGTTGAGCTGACATCCAATGAGCTTGTCCATTCTCGTCCGTATCCTGTGCCCCAGTCACTATGAGAGATGATCAGGAGTGAAGTGAAAACGATGATGAAGATGGGAATTGTCGAGAAGCCGACCTCGCCCTATGCATCACCAGTTGTCATTGTGAAGAAAAGGGATGGTAAAAACCGCTTCTGTGTAGACTATCAGAAGATCAACGCTATAACCGTGATTGACAATGAGCTTATACCAAATACGGAGGAGACCATCGCTGAAGTTGGAGAAGCAAAATTCTTCACTAAAGTTGACTTTTCTAAGGGGTATTGGCAGATACTGGTCATCAGTGAAGACAGAGGGAAGACTGCATTCGTGACCCCAGATGGCCAATACCAATTTAGTGTTCTTCCATTCGGCATGGTTAATGACCCAGCTCTCTTTACGAGAATGATGAGGAGCTTGCTGTATGGACTTCCCCACGTTGTACACTATATAGATGACATTCTCATCTATAGTTCGTCGTGGGATGAACTCGTCAACGACGTTCATCGTGTACTTACCAGGTTGCATGAAGCTCATCTGACTGCTAGGCCGACCAAGTGTCATCGCATGCAGTTCGGTTGAGTTTCTGGGCCACATCATTAGGAAAGGTGAAGTCAAACCTACACCAGAGAAGAGCAACCAAGTGATGTCAGCATCGCAGACAACAAAGAAGGAATTACGATCATTCTTAGGGTTGATCGGTTATTATCGTAAATTCATCTCCAGTATGTCTACCATTGCAGCTCCATTGACTGACATTACGAAGAAGGATGCACCAGTGAGGGTCATGTGGAATATGTTCAAGAACGTGCTTTCCAGACTCTTCAGAATAGACTAAGTAATATTCCCATTCTAGGGTGACTGACATGAGCAAGGAGTTCGTGTTACGAACGGATGCATCCAATGTCGGCATCAGTGCTGTGCTGATGCAGGTGCATGAGGGAACGCTCTTCCCTATCTGTTTCTCTAGTCGTAAATTACACAGTCGAGAACGGCTGTACCCTATAGTTGAACAAAAGTGTCTTGCGCTGTCATGGGCCATCAAGAAGTTCGCATACTTCTTACATGGGAGGAGGTTCACACTTCAAACAGACCATTTCCCACTAGCATATCTATCTCAGGCTAGGATGAAAAATCCACGAATGATGCGCTGGGCACTGGCATTGCAGTCACACAATTTTCATGTAGAGGTGATGAAAGGCTCGGACAAATTTGGAGCCGATTTTTTAAGTAGATGCCCTGAGCAATAAATTTTTGCTAAAAGTTTCACACGCATGAAATTTTTGTTACGACATAGAGGCAAACTCATCCCCTTTTCTTTCGTGTGTGTATGTGATCTGGAAGAGAAACAATAAAATTGGAAAAGTCTTTTTGAGTGGGGGTATATTGTCACAAATAAAGTCAAATTTAATGACATTTCTACAGGTCAAGAGATGGCGCACTAGGTTTAGGTGCCGCATGAGTTTCCAATGCCTTTTCCATTGGCAAGCAAAGTAGCCATTCTTTATTTCTGCGAACGCAAGCGATCGTGCTATGGCACGTAGGCCCAGGGAATCACTTTCCGTTTATTTCTGATCGAGTTAACATCGTTTTGCAGCAGAGAATTCATCACAAGTGACATCTGTGTTATGTGACATCTGCAGGGGACTCCTGCTTGAGAGAGGGTCACGCTGGATGTTGGATGACAGAGGGTCTGCTTGAAGAACGGTTGGCATCGTTGCGGTTGAAACACAGCAGCCAGAAAGGGCGTGGTCAAGTCGGGAGTCTGGGACTCCGCAACGACGACATTAATTGGAACGTCGATGCTTTGCGACGTCAGAAGTGACCTTTCTGCATGATCATTGTCATGGGGCCCAACAGATCAGGTTTTTCTGAATTTCCTTTATGATGAGTGCAGAAAATTTGAGATGACAATATTTTATGGTCATTTATTTCTTATATGTTGCTTGTTTGGCTGTCTGATATACAGTACATTGTAAAGCATAACCACAACATACCATGTGGTGTAATTCCATGCAGTATTGTACAATACATCTGTGTTCACATGTCATGATTAGATGTCAGTGATAGGTCTTTCTTCATGCCGTTTGATTATTATATCTTGTTAGTAGGAACCATATAATCATATTAAGGAAATCAGAAGAATTGTTTCACAAATTGATTGTTGCAAGGTTGATTATAGTATCCAACAAATATCCAATCATATCTTGATGCTTGTATATTTGCCTTGCATTAGAATTATAAAGCAGAAAATTATTGTTTACTCTTGTTAATAAACCAGAAAGCTGTCTTAATTTCATACACCGTCCGATTTTCAGTTCCTCTGCAGTGACAGTTACCAAGGTACTTTTCCTTTAGAGATGCTTTCTGGCTCTCTCTGGGCCGTGACGCAGATGATTTAATTACACCTTCCCATATATCAAGGGTGAGTATGTAAAGAGAGACGCGCGCGCTCGTGCGTCCGTGTGTGTGTGTGTGTGTGTGTGTGTGTGTGTGTGTGTGTGTGTGTGTGTGTGTGTGTGTGGAGGGGGTGTATGTGTGTGTATACTGTAACCCAGTTTTGATCTGATTTAGGCCATACTTGGTGGAAGAAGTGAGGGTTCGCCATGAAGGTGGCCTGTAGTTTTTTTTAAACAATATTTCACAGTCAAGTTCACTAACAATATGAACTTCAGCAGTTTTCATTCTATTTAAACCAAACTTCAGCAAAGATATGACAATAAGGCAAGGATGGTATTACCCAGTTTTGAGCAAAATCAAAGGTAAAGGTCGCAGGGCAAGGTCAAAGATTCGACCCCCGAACCAAACGTGATGGAGGAGTTGAGGATGAGCGGATGATGAAGAGAATTTATTTTCACAATAGTTTAAATGCAATGATCAGAAGGATTGGTCAGTTCATAATAACTCTTGACTTAACTTGGACCAAACTTGGGTAAAGTACTGAAGGGTGAACGAAGGAAGATGAGTTTCTTTTTTTTTTTTTTTAGACAATGAATGAAGGGAGGAAAAACAAAGGAAATAAAAAAGTTCATGTGCCTAAAGGCATCCTCCATTCATAAAATATTTATAACAACTGGATTTAAATAAAAGTGGATTATATGTTTGTGGGAAGCAACTTCCAGGAAGTGAATTCCAGAGAGTAGTAGTTCTGGGGATAAATGAATTTTGATAAGCAGAGGTTCTGCATTGCAGGGGAGAGAGTGTAAGTTCATGGGCTCTCCCAGCTGCCCAAGTATTTCGGGAGAAAATGTGAAGGGGAGTCACGATTGAAGCAAGTTCCTCAGAGCACTTAAGGTAAAAATATCGGTAAAATAATGCTAAAGATGCAATATCTCTATGTACTGAAGGAAGGTCCTGGGTAATGGCAGGATTATTGATGAATCTAATGGCTTTACTTTGAATTTTGTCCAACTGCCTCAATGCAACCACTCCACATCCACTTCACACTGGCGAACAGTATTCGCTCTGAGAACGCACATGACTTAAGTATATTGTGGCCAACTGCTCGTCAGTGATGAATTCATGAACTCTGTACAGAAGTCCCAATTTTTTAGAAGCATTTTTAGCAAGGGATTTAACATAAGCTGATGTCGAAATGAACAAATCAGAGATCTAAGTCACATGGAAACGTCAATAAACATTATTTTGATCTGACTTGGATTGAACATTCAAGAGATGACGGTCAGCGACGGACTAATGAATCTGTTTCTGAGAACAGTCACGTAAGCCAAGGTCACACGGCAAAGTCAAACTTTCGACCCTTATGCCAGGTGTAGCCTACTGAGTAGCCTACTGATTAGTGCTCACCTTTGAATAGATTTTTCTAACTGGAGGGGTGAGTTATGGCTTCACTAAACCATTCACTGCAAGGCGGCTCCCTTAAGGTGATCATAATCATCTAGTGATAAAAGAAATAATAGAAACTAGCACATCAGACCGTCTACAGATATTTTCACTAGCCATCCGTCTCCACCTACCTATTTTCGCCCCATGGACCTATTTTTCTTCTACTGATCTATTTTCGCCATGGTTATTTTCTATCCTTGCGTCTATGCTTTTCCATGGGCCTATTTTCTTCCCATGGGGATGCACTAAATCCCAATATGAACGTATTTTCTACAGCGTTCCTACTTCTCCAATGGACCTTGTTTACACTTAGACCCTATGATTCCACGTTGACCATCCACTAGCCCCATACCTACTCATTCAGCGTCCTTCTCTTTGTTATCCAGGAAGCCACAAATCCACCCACCCACAAAGGCCAACCACCTCTACCACTCCTCCCATCCACCCCACTCATCGACCTATACACCCCGCCCAACAATCCATTTACTCGCTTTTCGCCTCCATCCCAACGCACCCGATTACCGATCCCACTAATCACAAACCGCCTATCCACTTCCCAATGAACCAAACCCCCCACCTCACTCACCTACCCACTCCAACCACCCAAACACTCCCCTCCTCACTCATTCCACCCTCCCTGCCAGTCCATCAACCTTCCCACCAACCACCCCTACCCATCAGACGTCCAACATTCCTACCCAGCCACCAATCCCCTCCAGCCCGACGACTTACAAGTTTTTACACACACACACACACACACACACACACACACACACACACACACACACACACACGCACACACACACATACACACACACACACACACACACACAGACTTATAGTATATTTCAAATGCGAGAAAAATTAGAAACGATGAAAAACCCTTACATACAAAAACATAGAGGAAACATAATGAAACGAGAAGCGGCGCCATGGCCCAGCAAACCCGTTCCCGGCAGTCATTTTAGTGCTAACGTATAAACACAACAGGATATCTAGTGAAAAATGTCACTAATAAAATTTGGAGCAAATTGTGTGAAAACTGACAATTTTATGCCCGTTTGAAATCCTAGGTCCAATCCACCTGGCATTGCCCCTCCCCCTACCTCTAACTGGAGGGTGACTCCCCTGATGTAATGAGGTATGTTATACAGTAGGATGCAGATTTGATGGATACACATTTAGGTTCTGGTTTCATGCCGATATGACAAAACTGAAAGGAATTATTGCGAAAAACGATATTTATTTTTTGGGGGGTCTACAGACTGGGCCTTGATCTAATTCGGTCCGAAAATTAATCAGATGATCAGAAGGTCATAGCCCATCATCCCTGCCATTGTAGTCAAAATCGCACCAGTAGTTTTCGCGTAAACCTGTTAACTGACTGACAGACAGACAGAGAAAGACAAAACGAGTGAAAACAATACATGTCCTCGAGCCCTCGGGGAAGGGGACGGGTAAAGAAGAAGACTGAAAGACAGAGAGCAAATTGTGTGAGAAGAATGAGAAAAAATTGCTGTAGTAAAAAGAGGGCCCTAGAAACTGTGTGAGAACTTGGCTGTAGAACACAAAAGACGAGAGAGAGAGAGAGAGAGAGAGAGAGAGAGAGAGAGAGAGAGAGAGAGAGAGAGAGAGAGAGAGAGCTCAGTGTAAGTTATACCAAATGAAATTCGATTGGTTTATGGTACAAATCTGTTAAGCGAGAGACAGACAGACAGACAGAGCAGCAACGAACGCGTACTTGGCTTAAATGCTTGGCAAACCTTCTTTTCCATCAATGAGGCAACAGAATAGGGTGATAATGTGTGTGTGTGTGTGTGTGTGTGTATGTGTGTGTATGTGAGAGAGAGAGAGAGAGAGAGAGAGAGAGAGAGAGAGAGAGAGAGAGAGAGAGAGAGAGAGAGCAGTAACGAAGGCATAGTAGACTTGAGTGCTTGGTAAACCTACTCCTCCACAGATGAGGTACACAATAGTGATGATCATGTGTGTGTGTGTGTGTGTGTGTGTGTGTGTGTGTGTGTGTGTGAACAATATAGCTGAAGCAGTGTTGATCTAATCTGGACCAGACATGGTGGAAGAGTCCAAGATCTGGCAAGAGATTAATCTACAGGTTTTCCAGAACAAACGTCAAGGACATACAGCAGGGTCAACGTAAGCATTTTTTTTATCCTATTGTGATCAAATCTTGTGGTAGGTGGTGGCGCTCACCATCCACTCACTCGATGTAGTGCTGCTCTCGGGTGTCTGCCCTTTCCTCTCCTCCATCCTTCTTTCCTTCCATCCTCTTCTGTCTTTCCTTCATTCTTTCCTCGTCCTTCTGCCTACAGGTGACTTTACACTCCCTCTTCTGTATTTCTTTCCTTCATTCTTTCCTCTTCCTTCTGCCTACAGTTGACTCAGCACTGAGTGACAAGCCAAATGGTTTCCTGTACACCAGGAAACCATTTACTACGCTGGGTGGTAACCATATAACCAAATTTTGGCGCCTGGTGGTTTAGTGGGTAATTATTGCGCTCCAGTCGGATTGGGCCGGTGAAAGTTTATATCCAAGGAGTGGTTGGGGTTTATTGCTCACGTACTGCCACTCAGGGATGAGTGAGACTGGTCACTCTCATCTTAAATGTCAGGACCAACTTGCCTAGACCCTGGCTCCTACCCTCCTCATGGGGCAAAGTAGGATTGGATGATGAATGAATGAATGAATGAATGTGACCAAATCTAGTGCAGGAGGTCAAGGTAAGGCGGGAACAAAGAAGGACGATTTTAAAAACAATCTCAAGCTCTCACAGAAAGTTATAAGATCAAGTTCGAATTGCATGTTCAGTTTCAGCAATTTCGATACGATATGGACTTAGCTTTGTGAGAGTGTTTCGGGTAGCGGAAGAGAATCAGTTTTGAGAAAAATCTGTATAAGGTCATTGGCCATAAGGCAAGGTCATAATATCTGTCTCTATTACCCAAACAGTTTGATTCGCTCTAAACCAAACCTGGTGGAAGGTCTTGGAGTCAGCCAAGGATGAAGAAGTTTGATTCCAAGATCAATTGGTCAAAGATCGATGTCACAGGGCAAGGTCAGTTCAAGCAGTTTTGATCCAATTTCGATTGAAATTAGTGGTACCGTTAAGGGCCAGGCTAAAGTAAAGAAAATCTATTCTGAGAACAAAAATTGATGGCCAGGGTGAGAGGCGAAAGTCGGATATTCGCCCCTTACATCACTAAGTGGGCTCAGGTGCTGTATTCTGCGTGTTTTTTTTTTATTTTTTTATTCTGTATTGTGTTTCTTCTCACTCTGTTCAGCTACCTTCAGTTGAAATTAATTAATTGGTAGTGGATGCGTTCCTGCCTTACTATCCATATTTTCAACAGAGTAGAAACAGATAATTGTTGTTAAAGCCTTCTGTGTAAAACCGGCCTAGAGGTTACCATTTGTTGTGTTGCTGTTTGCTTTTCTTTATACTTCTTTGTCCTCCTTCCCTATCCACCTTCTTCCCTCCTTACCACTATCCTATCGTTTACTGTATTCCTCACTCCTTCCTCTTTCTGATTTTTGCTCACTCCCTCCCTTCTCTCTCCCACTTCCCCTCCCTTCTCAGAGTCGTTTCTCCTCCTTCTCATTCAATCAGTCCTACTTTTTCTCTCCCTCCCTCTCATCCTCCTCTCCTCGCTTTCACCTCCTAGCTTCCTCTTCCCTTTCATTTTCTTTCGTCTACCGCCTCTGGAAGTCCCCTCTTTCTCTCCACCTCTTTCTATCCAGCTATCTCTTTCCTTAATTTTCTTTTCTCTTCTTCTCCTTCACGACTGTTTCATTTCTTCCTTCTTCCATCTCCTAATACCTACTTTTTTCATTCACGTCCCTCCAGCTCCGTCCATTCTCTCTTTTCTTTCAATGTTTTTGGACCTTGTATACCTCCCCCCCCCTCTCTCTCTCTCTCTCTCACACACACACACACACACACACGCACATTATGACCCCTATTCTGTGTCTCATTTGTGAAAGAGTAAGTTTATCACTCAAGTACAGTATGCCTTTGTCACTGCTCTCTCTCTCTCTCTCTCGTCTTTTGTGTTCTCCAGGCAAGCTCTCACACAATCTCTAGGGCTCTCTCTTTATTCTCTCTCTCTTTACTACAGCAAATGTTTTCTCATTTTTCTCACACCCTCATTTCTTTCTTGCAGAGTTCTCTTGTCTTTTTTATGTTTTTTGTCTTTTTTTTCCTTTCACATTTGTAACATTCTCTCTCTTTCTCTCTGTATGTGTGTGTGTGTGTGTGTGTGTGTGTGTGTGTGTGTGTGTGTGTGTGTAAGCTTGCAAGCCATCGGGTTAGAGAGAACTGGAGGCTGGATAGGTATGTCAGAGGGCT
This sequence comes from Coenobita brevimanus, assembly GCF_032717465.1. Classification (NCBI taxonomy): domain Eukaryota; kingdom Metazoa; phylum Arthropoda; class Malacostraca; order Decapoda; family Coenobitidae; genus Coenobita; species Coenobita brevimanus. Next base: position 32,498,707 of record NC_137047.1, read on the forward strand.
AATGAGTAGGTGGATTGGCAGAGAGGGTGGAAGGTGTGGCAAGGAGAGTGTCTGAGTGGGTGGATGGAGTGGGTAGGTGAGTGAGGTGGGGTATAAGCTGGTGGGTTAGTGGACAAGGGATTGGACAGAGTGAAAGGGAGGATAAGTGGGGAGGATGGGGTTAGTTTAGGTAGGGTGTGTTGGGGTGGGAGTGCAAGACGCGTAGGTGGTGAGGATAGGGTTAGGTTCCATAGGGTGTGGTGGGGTGGGGGTGCAAGACGAGTAGGTAGATGGCTGGGCAGGATAGATAAGTCGGTGGGCTGGCTGGGTGAAAGGCGTGTTAAAGATGGTTGGTGTTTTTTGGTGGCTGGATTAGTGGCTTTCCGGAGAACATGGAAAGAGATACTGAATGAGTAGGCGTAGGCATGCGAGTTAGGGGATGGGTGAAAATAGTATGCCCTCTGGAGAAGTTGGATACGTGGAAGTGTAGGGTCTAAGTGTAAATGAAACCCCGAGGACTCGCGCCCTGATTTGTCAGTGCAAAGTCTCACTCGCTATGCCTCCGCCAAAGCTTGAACATCGACTCACCAAACAACCTCTATGACAGGGTTCATTATTGGTTGAAATGAGACTAAAGGAGAAATTAGTAGATCCAATATGACCTTGAACTTTGACTCCTTGACCTTGCTGACGTAATCAGTTCATTGTCCTTTCATGTTGTATCACTGACAGAAATTTGATGGAAATCCGTCAAGGGGTTCAGGAAATATCGCACCCACACAACCTTATTACCTTAACCTGTCTTATTGCTCCGGTACGGCCTGTGGACCCTCCAAAAAAATATCGACTGTGGTACTTTAGAGCTGCAGATTGGGAGGCCCTCAGGCAGTACTTATTTGATTTTCCCTGGAATGATTATTGCTTCCAAGGCCGGGAGCCATCTGAGTGTGCCATGCGCATTACGGAGGTTATTCTCTCGGGCATGGGAGCATACATTCACTTCTCATACCCTTTGACTAATGCAAGAAAGCCTTGGTTTAATTGCTCTTGTTCTAATGCTGTCCGCAACAAGGAGAGGGCTTATGAAGGGTACCAGAGCCAACCCACACCTGAATTACATCTTTTTTATGTTTCTGCCTGGAATCGTGCTAAGTCTGTTCTTCATACTGCTAAAAATAATTTCATCCGTAATAAATGCTCTCAACTCTCCAACTTCAATTCTTCCCACTCCTTCTGGCACCTTTCTAAAAACCTTTCTAACAACCTTACCTCATCATCCTTCCCTCCTCTTTTCTACTCTGATGATTCTGTAGCTATTTCCTCTACTGATAAAGCAGATCTCTTTGCTCAGACTTTCTCCTCCAATTCTACCTTAGACGATTCCGGTGCTGTTCCTTCATCACTTCCCCCCTCTGACTGTCATAAAAGACTTTGTAATTACTTGTAGTGGAGTTATATATATATTAGACTTGTGGACGAGCGGTTATTATATTTGAGTGGCTTGTAAGTAGATAATCTTCTTTCCCATTTGTCATGTAGTGACAGGAGAGGTAAAGAATAGTATGGGACTATTTTTATTTGTCTTGGAAATATTAACAAGTCTCTCACACAGAGCGAAGTATAAAGTAAGAGTCCCGCTAGCTATCTCCTGTCTTGCTCTCTCTGTCTCTCTCAAGTTGCCAAGCCCTTCTCCCTGCGACCTGTCTGTTGTATGGTTTGTCTCCTTCTGAGCTCTCTTTCCTAAATTCTGGTGTAGCAGAGGTTGTGTCACGTGTGTTCCTTGTGAGTGGAAAGTTCTAGAAGCCTGTGTGTGAGTACGTGTGTATGTGTGTGTATGGTCACTAAGGCTTTATTCACCGGTGGATTGCTGACAACTAACTGCATCATCTCCTTACTGGCCACTGTCGTCAGCTTTCCTCATTGTAAGTTGCAAGCTCATTTCCCATTCCCATGCTCACATAGAGCTGTCTATCTGTCTATTTATCTATCTATCTATTATGATTTGTAACTACAATATGGAGTCCCAATACATTGCTCGGTCACGCGAAAATGGCGTACCATCGACAGTTAATAGTTCTAACATATTAATACATATTATATACACATTATAATGAACTTATAAGCTAATTAAGTGAAATACATAATATTGTAAAAGTAACATAATTGTATGAATATTGTATACATATAATATTCATAGTAAATAGTGATTATTCAGTAATATTACATTTTAAACAAGTTGTATACATATTTGAATAAATGCATTAAAGTAAATTATTTAACTGTAATACAGTATGTACTTGGGTTTTTGTAGTGAAATGCATAATTGTGTTGGCCTTATAACTGTAGTTACATTTTGTTAATGCAACTGTTACATAAGTGTCTTGGCCTTATAATTGTAGTTAAAGTTACATAAAAGTTACATCTTGTTAATGCAACTGTTTCATAAATGGTACATACTGTTTGTAGTTACATAATTGTAGCAAGTGTAACATAATGCAATCGTTTGTCGTTACATAATTGTTACATATCGTTTGTAGTTACATAATTGTAATAAGTGTAACATAATGCAATCGTTTGTCGGTACATAATTGTTACATATCGTTTGTAGTTACATAATTGTAGTTAAAGTTACATAAAAGTTACATCTTGTTAATGCAACTGTTACATAATTGGCAAAGTGTAACATAATGCAATCGTTTGTCGTTACATAATTGTTACATATCGTTTGTAGGTACACAATTGTAATAAGTGTAACATAATGCAATCGTTTGTCGTTACATAATTATAATATGGAGTTACATAATTGTTACATATCGTTGGTAGTTACATAATTGTAGTTAAAGTTACATAAAAGTTACATCTTGTTAATGCAACTGTTACATAAATGGTACATATCGTTTGTAGTTACATAATTGTAGCAAGTGTAACATAATGCAATCGTTTGTAGTTACATAATTGTAATAATTGCAGTCCTGACATATGAATCCGGTCATGCTGCGGTCGATGATAGTGATGATGTGTCATGCCACTTGCTTGTGTAGACAACAATTTGCTTTTTTGTTTGTAGTTTATGTGGTATTTTGACATATGTAGTAACACTTACACTTATTTTCATTTGTTTGTTATGTGATCTTACTCTATTTCTCTTTTTTCTTTCTTACTTTTTCTTTCTTTCTTTCTTTCTTTCTTTTTTTTTTTTTTGTATGTATTGATTATCTATAGTTTGTTTTTCTTCGCTTGTGTATGCTTTTTCCGTGTTGTTCATGGTTGCATAATTACTGGCTAATTTCCTTGGGATACTTTTTTAAAGTTTAGTTTATATTGCACAGGTATTACTGAAAATGATATAATATAGTCCCATATTTTGTTATTTTATATAAAAAAATATATACACTATATACAGTATTAACTATATACACTGACTTGTTGTTCACTTGTACCTATCGTGGGTAATATGTGTGTCAGCACTGTGTGGAAATCATTGTCTTCACGATTGTGTTGAAGATGTTCACTCTTGCTAACGTCATTTGTGTTGGCCATTTTTTTTTTCTCTCTCTAGTTTACCTTGTAACTTAAATTATATGTTTCCACTAGTTAGCTTTAATTAATATATGTTTAATACAGTTCTTTTGATCGCTCACTGAGTAACTGTGATGGTATATTTTCTTTATTACTTTGTAGATGTAATAATGTATAGTTGTATGTATGAAACACGTATTTTATGTAGGTATAAATGGTAACACTCGTTGGTGGTAAATAAATGGTATAATAAATGAATGAATATATACAGTGTAGAATATTTATTGTTGGTGATTATTTAGTGTTTGAGTTATGCAGATAACTGAAGTAAGTATGTGTATTTAAGCTGTAACTATACAGCACGTTTTATATGTTTGTGCAGAAGCTTATTGTCTATCACTGTGTATTGTATAAATGAAGTAACTATGTAACTCACTAATTTTCACCGTGGTGGGAATGGTGTGACTGGTGGTGCAGGTGGTGTGTTGACCGACGTGGCGTCTTTTCAGCAAGCACGCATGATGACGTC
>NC_137047.1:32502833-32677833 GCF_032717465.1 Coenobita brevimanus
ATATATATATATATATATATATATATATAATATACATATACATATGTATATATATATATATATATATATATATATATATATATATATATATATACATAATATACAAATATATACAACATATATATAAATATATATATAATATACAAATATATACATATATATATATAATATATATATATATAATATACAAATATATATACATATATATAATATACATATATATATATATATATATATATATATATATATATATATATATATATATATATATAATATACATTTATATATATAATAATAATATATATATATATATATAATATATATATATATATATATATATATATATATAATATATATTAATATATATATAATATAATATAAATATATAAATATATATATATATATATATATATATATATATATATATATATATATATATATATATATATATATATATATTGGGAAGCTGATGTATTCACACTTTCTGTAGTGTATTTTTGGCCATTTTATGTATTACACAACGTTTACGTGCACAACTCACTATTTACTTGAATTTAAACAGTAATATGACTTCCAAAACAAGATCCTACTCCTTTTATTTACACCTATTTATAGAATGATTTTCAAATTTTTACAGTACGTCTCAATCTTTTTTCTGTGTAAGGAAATACTTTATGACTTTCAAAAGTACTGGCGCTCTTTTACATCAATCATACCATTTTTTTTTTTTTTTAATATTTACATTTATTTGCAATAGTATTTACACTAATATAAATAGGGTATCACAAGAAAGATATAGTAACCGGCTTTAAGATACCATTCACCTTAGGCTTCGATGCTGTTTTTAACAGGTAAAGGTAACCTTTGTTTATTTTGATATCGGTTTTTCATAAAGCCAAGCACTCATTTTCTGAGAAATCTTCAGTTATCTGTGCCTTAGAGGCGAGCAACTATTCCAGACTCTTTTTTCCATTTTAGAATACGAAAATCATGAAAATATTTGTTTGCTTCGATCAATAACACATGGAGGTTGAGCCCACACATGTCTGCTCCATCGACTGGTAACACCCAGAGTAGAAGGGTACAGCAGCTCAGTGACACTGTTATGGCTCACCGGCCATCCCGTACAGCAACAGCCCAGCGCTCTTACCTGCCCTTCTGTTACATGTTTATGGCTGTACTGGGACAATGCATTTACCGGTTAACTAGACGCCCAATCTTTAATTTCCAAACTGCCCTCTTACTGCTTCTATCGCTCTGTCTGTGCCTTCATCTATAGCTTCGTTTCTGGTCGTTCTATTGGTGTTGTTGTAGACGGCCACCAGTCTTCTAGATATATCAACATTGGTGTTCCTCAGGGGTCTGTCCAGTCATGAATTCTCTTCCTTTTATTCAGAAGTGACCATCTAAGCTGTACATCTAACCCAGTCCATTCATATGCTGATGATTCCACCCTTCACCTTTCCATTCGGCTCCGGCAACGTCCATCTTACCAGCTACTTCAGCAAACAAGGGTTGAGGCTATGACACACCTGATGTCTGACCTGGCTTGTATCTCTTGTATAGGGTGCAACTCTCATGTGTGGGGAGGTTCCCTACATACAGCTCTTCTCAATAAGGTGGAGTCAAAGGCTTTTCATCTCATTAACCCGCCATGTGCCAGCTATTTTTAGTCCTATGGGTCACCCCAGTGCCGGCCATTTTTCGACCTTTTTTTTTTTTTTTTTTTTGCTAAAATGAGCTAAAATGATAGATTTTGATGTGGAAACAAAGAATTTCACCATTAAAATGCTCAACGAGGCTTGGAAATGGGTTTTATTGAGTCCTGCCGCTCTCTCATGCTCACCACGTACGTGAAAGAAAGCCGTTTTCTATGTAAGGTATACTTAGGTATTTATGCTGGGAAGGTATAGCAATGTTCAGTACACTTTTCTGAATACTTATTACTTAAGCATCTATCACAATTTGTAAACATTTCTCACTGTGAATGCATTATCTTACACTTCCTTGAAGACAGGTACCACCTGACTTCTTTACATAGTCCTGGCACTTACAAGAAGGTATTTACAACTTGACTTCACTCTATAGTCCTTACAGTTACAAGAATATATTTACAACTTACACTTACATGAAAATATTTACAAAATGCCTTCACTATGTACAGCACTGGGTTAGGCACACAGGCAGAGTGAGGCAGAGCGAGCGTGAGGTGGGGAGCAAGTGAGTGTATGGCCTTGACTGCCTGGGGGATGGTAGAGGAACCGTTACCATACATGCCTGCCAATTTTTACCCACGAATCTTGAAAAATGCGATCACAGTGAATTTTTGTATTGTAAACTGATTTAAAATGGCACTGGCACTGGCTGCGGAATTATGTCAGACCGTTTAAAAACGGCACTGGCACTGCAGGTTAACTCTCTTCCTCTTACTGGCTCCTTTCAACCTTTGTCTCTTTGCCACACTGTTGCATCTTTATCTCTTTTCTATTGCTGCTTTAATGGTCACTGACTGCTGAACTGTCTGCTTGCATCCCTCCACCTCTATGGACGGTGCATAGCACCTGTCTAGCAACAAACTCTCATCCTTTTTCTGGCCAACTCTCCAATGCAAGGGCTAACTGTTATTCCCAGTCCTTCATTTAAGCAACAGGTCAACTCTGGAACTGTCTCCCTCTGTCCGCTCCTATGATCTCCAGTCTTTCAAACAAAATGTGTCCAGGAATCTTGAAAAGAACGGATCTTGAATTTGGCTTTCTTTTGTATTGTTTTTTCTTGGAAAGAACGGTTTGTGGGCTCCTGGCCTTTGGTTCCTTCTCCTTTGCATAAAAAAAAAAAAAAAACACTTATGACACACATTAGATCTGTCCCAGATGCACACCCAAGTGCTCAAACCTGTCCCCCTACCTCATACTTACGGCAACTCGAGCATTGGATACATATGAAGTCATCTAAATGCACAACACCCACGCTTCACATACACCCCAGACACATCCCAGACGTACTTTAGACACATCACTAACATCCCTGGTCCTTGAGTACACACACACACACACACACACACACATGCGATCATGATTAATTTTCTCATAGTAGCCTTAATATATACCAGGCTTGAAGCAATCAGCACTAATACTTGAGGCAGGAATTTTAAAAGTATTTACCTAATGAAGGTTAAAAATTCATCCACGGATTATGCAGTAATGACCGTTTCTGGTAGCTTATTAAAGTGTTTCACACGAGTACAAAATAAAAAAAAAATCATATTTTGAAGATTATACACCATTTTTTGTTTCATTCCAATATATCACTCTGTAATATCGAAAAACTGTCTTAACTAGCGCTGTCTACTTTACCGTCAGTTTTATGTATTTTCATTACATTATATCTACAGCATGGCTTTACATACGTGAAATAAATTCTGTTCCTTTAGTACTTCGAATGGCAAGGTTCGTAGTGATGGGTTCATATTTGTAGTGCCTGTTTGCACACTCTTGTATTTATCAGTGTCCTTCATCCTCTCAGGCTCCAGTAACTGTCTCAGCTAAATATAATGCTCTGACTCTCGTTGGAATGAATTCCTGGAGTTCCCCTCATGAAGACTGAGTCAATATTACCATTTTAAATATAGTTCTAGGACCAGTGAGCACGTAGTACATAAACAATTGACGTAATTTTTATTAGCTTTCGCTCCGACGATGTCTTATGCTACTCTTGCCATCTATAAGCATTATTGTGAACCTTAGAAGACACTTTTCGAACTGTAGAAGTTCACTAACTTCCTCAATACGAGGGGATGGGAGGGTGCGGGTTCTAAGATGAAAAATAATATCCTGAAATTAGTTAGAACAAAATGAAAAGGACATCCTCGGCTACAATGAGTAAGTAATAGTCAAGGAAATCATCATATCTTTCATACTTCGGTGACCACGAAAAAGTATTATTATGGTAAAACTGCAAATACGATACACAGTTTCAAAGTGCTCCATCCAGCGTTTAAGAGTTTGAACCATTAATTATGACGGTGTTTAATTGTAAAGTTATAGTAGTTTATCGCCTGACTCTCCCAGAGGCCGGTCTATTGTGTTAATAAGTCACTCATATTGATGAGGAGTGTCAGTCACTTTAACCTGCATCCTCCAGCTCTGTGCAGCACTGCCAATGCATTCTGCGCAGTTATACTGTGACAGCAGACCTGTCATTTGAACATCATATTTAGAGACTCCATTTTTTTTAACCCGCCCCATCCCGACGTTTTCTGGGCAGTGGTATGCCCCAGTCCCGACATTTTTGGACCTTTTTCTTTTTGGCTCAAACATCCGCTTTTGGTGAGAAACATCGAAAATTCATAGAGAAAACACTCACCTGAGGTTTAAAATACTCGATCTAGGTACGAGTACCTCCTTACCTGACTGGGTTTTCTAACAGGCTGGCACCAAAGAAAACGAGTTCTATGGGAGGGTAACTATTTTATCCACTCATAAACAGTATTTATTTATTTACTTGGTACGAATTTATATGTAGTACAAGAGTATATTGGTTTTCAAACAGTAATATAGGCATTATAAGCATTGTTTCACTCACTAACTCATCACCATTCATGACCTTTTTTTCCCCACATTACCTGATCATCATTTCTGACTGTTTCTTCCTCTAATGCTATGTAAACTTTGTCCTCCACATTGTCATCTATTGGGGAATCACTCTGGCCCTGAATGTCTTTATTGGCCAGGTCACTGGTAACAGGTGAATTGCCGAGACAATGGCGTGCAGGGGGGGGGGAGAGGTTATGCGGTGTAAGGCATTGTCCCTGCTTGGCATCTTGTAGAGGAATAGAGGAAGGTGTCCCGTGTATACGTGCCAAAAATCACTCGCGAAATCACTCACGAAAATTGAAAATTGTGCAAATTAGGGACCTTGCAATGTTGCCGTGTTAATTCACGTCTCTGGGATATGAGTGCACATCATGTGAGGACGTGAATTCACGTCTCCGGGACGCGGCGGGTTAAATAACAGAAAAGAGGAAGGAAAAACAAATGATTAAAAACAAATAATCCATACACCAGATTCCTGGTGTCCTCCATTCATAAAATATCTGTAACAGTTGGACTTGAACAGCTGTAGGTTGAAGTTTGGAGAGAAACAACTCTGGGGAAGCGAGTTCCAGAGAGATGCAGTTCGGGAAATGAAAGAATTCTGATAGAAAGAAGTTTTGCAATATGGCTGAGTGACGTTCCAATCAAGAGCACTACCAAATGCCCGTGTAGCACGAGGGAAGGCATGGAGAGGTGCCACAATGGACACAACTTCGTCTGAGCATTTGCCATAAAAATATCTGTAAAATAATGCAAGGTAGGTAACATTCCTTCTTACTTGTATGGGAGGTACGGTAGTTTCTTTATAATAGCTGGGTTATTAGTAATTCCAACAGCTTTGTTCTGAATTCTGTCTAGTTGTTTTAACCCCTTAACCGTGGGGATGTTGGAAGTGCGCCATGCCAGTCCTGCGGGGATAATCACACTCTGACTGACTTTTAAAAAATATTTGCCAAAAATCAGTTACTAGTCCTAGAATATTATAATTATATATGCACATGGCACATACATTCAGCTTTCTCCTGGGATTTGTGGAGACTTCTGAAGTTGGGAAACAAAGTCTCCACTTTACATTTCCAGACACCCCATAATGTGATTACCACTGCCTGATATTATCACTAGAAACACTATTCTGTGAATTCCAAATAGTCTGGAATCCATATTCAAAAAAAAAAAAAAAACTGTGAAAACAATGTAAAATACAAGTGCGTACGAGCTTTCCACCAGCGCTCGTTCCCCGCTGGTATTCTGTCATATATTATTCATAAACACACTCATACTTTATATTCCTAGTACTTTATTGAGGTGTCTGAGGAGTATGTGTGGAGTGACGCGTATGGATTGGGTGCGAAATGATGAAGTGCGAAGAAGAACTGGAGTTGTTCGGGAGATGGCTGGTAGAGTTGAGCAGAGGGTGTTGCGATGGTTTGGGCATATGGAGAGAATGGATAATGAGCTATTGGTGAAAAAGATAACTAGATCTCATGTGAGAGGTGTAAGGCTGAGAGGAAGACCACGAATAGGATGGATGGACAGTGTGAAGAGAGCGCTGGATGCGAGAGAGATGTCTGTTGAGCAAGGAAGAGTGGCTGTGCGTGACAGAAATAAATGGAGAGAAATTGGGAATGAATAAGTGATGACTCGGCCCTGAGGGGATATTCTCCCGCATTGGGTCTGATCAGCTAGTCAAGTCAGGTGCGGGTAAGGGGATGGGTCTGTTATGATGTGGCAGGGGTAAACCAGTTCTGCTGTCGGGCCCTGCTGCGGATGTCACTGATTGCATTGCGCAGTTGACCCTTGTGCGGTGTGGTGCGGTGAGGATCTGTCTGTTCTCCCCTTTGGGGCTAAGATGTGAATGAATGTGTTTGAATGGATGGGTAAATGGAGAGTGTGTCGTCCTGTCTCGGCTACCTCCCTTTCCTTGGGGGAAGCAGCCTAGGTATATAGATAGATAGACTTTATTACACTTATTTATATATACAATATTTATCCATAAGTTTTCTTGAGTACTAGTAGTTTATTTTCACTCCAGGCATCCACTTTCTCGTTCAGTAAACTAGCATAGAGAGCGAAGCTTTCACTTTCACTGTCATTACTCTAAGTATTTATACTCATATTCTTATATTACTAATTATTTACATTTCTGTTTATATTTTCTATTTTATTTACAATATTTACATTTCTGCTTTATTTACACTATGTTATGCACTGTTACTTGCAGTAACTTATAAAACTATTTTCCACTGTTCAGTTATATTTACATCCATTGCTTTCACTTGCTGTTTACACATTATTAACACATTATTCACACATTATTTACATTTCCACTTGCACTGTTTCAGAAATGCTTCAGGCTGTGGTAATCAAAGAAGCTGGGTACACAGAGGGGAACCTGGCACTCAGTGCACTGCCAATAGGTGCGTTTGTGCTCAGGTGTGCGTCTGGTGGTACGTACACACACCTAGCACCTGCGGATCGCAGCCTTCCTCTTCGTAGTGGCAGGCATTTGCGCCAGTCTGTGCCGATCCATGTACGCCCTCTGTTCAAGTCTGTTGGGAAGTCTTACAGCATGGCGCCTTGGAGCTGCTGCTGTCACCCTACCATATCTCTCAAGCAGCTGCTGAACAACCTCAGGGAGAATGACTTGGTTGGCTTTACCTTCATCTTGTACAGGATGAAGGCTTTCAGCATCGTCATATCAATGAGATGCAGAAACACTTTCCTGTACCACCTAGTATACTTCCTGAGGCAGTTGATCTCTCCAATCATCATGTCGGACTTGTCCACCAGCCACATGTTGATATTATAGTCGATGACAGCATCAGGTTTCATCACTGGTTTGCCTGTCCTACGGTCGACCTTCCCACTGTCTTTCAGTTCCCCCTTCTGTACGGTGGTAAGCTTGTGCACGACCCTCTTATCATGCCACCGTATTGACAGCATCTTCTCAGAACTGAGTAGGTGCAAGTCTCCCCGCTGGAAACTTTCTGCCTCAGAGAATTAGGGAAAGTGGACACGATTGCTCTTATGACAGTGTCGCAGGAGTCGATGCCATGCTCTGAAAGATATTTAGCAAGTTTCGATGCTGTATAGTAGTTGTCAGTATACTGCACATGATTCCCAGCAAAATACCTTTCAAGCAGCACTTTCACTACACAGCCTGAGAAGCCAAGGGGGTGTGTTTTGTCCAGATCGACAGTGCTGGCTGAATAGATGACGAAGTCAAGGATGTACCCCATCTTACAGTTGCACAGTACAAAGAACTTTATTCCAAACCAATGACGTTTGCTTGGAACTTTAGACGTCCTCTGAACAGAACTAAGGATTCACCTATGACAACCTTCTGAAATGGGTGGAAGAATGACATAAATTTATCCTTCATTCTGTTCAGAATCTCCTGGATCTTCCAGAGTGTGTCAGTCTGGGAAGGTACATCGTTGTTGGTGAAGTGCAGGTTTCCCATGATGTTACGGAACCGAACTCTGGCCATGTACTTATTGAAGGTGGATGAGGGTAGTAAAGGGTCCATGGATCAGTAATCTTCCAACTCATGCTTCCGTGATAGAGGCATCAGAAGCATGAGGGCGAAGAACACATACAGTTCCTGCACTCCAAGCACGGTCCACTGTTGCATTTTTGCTGTACCTGCACCCCTTGCAGCACGTTATGACTCGTACCTGTCAGTCTCATCACATATGTGCTGCATGACCTCATCATTGAAGGCCAAAAAGTAGTCCACACACTCAGCATCCTCAGCAAGGGTGAAGGCAGGCTGTATCCCTGAGGAACTCTCGTCAAAGTGGAGTTGTTCCGGGATGAAATCGGAACCTTCCGTCCACACGAAGGCATCCAGGGTTCCCTCTCGTGGCGGTGTAGGTTGGTTGAGGGTGGATGAGGGTGGCTGTGAGGCAGACTGGGCCATCCCAAGGTCACTCCGGCCGACCCTAGGTTGCCATGTACCACTAGCAGCCCTTGCTCTAGATACAAGTCTACTTTTATGACGAGTAAGGGATTTACCTCGTCCCCAACGGCGTGCCTTCACTGTAGGTGCTGGTGGAGGTTCCGGCAATGAAGACTCAGGAGAAATTTCGGCTGAAAAGGTGGAAGATATTTGTGAAGTGGGGCTGGGAGAGCAGGGAGATGATTAATTTCGGGACTCATGGCGGACTGGGTCACACTGGGCCATTGTTCCTGGGCTAACCCACCTCCTCTTCACTCCCTTCCCAAATTCCTTCCCTTGCTGTACTAAGGGCTCCTTTGCCGTAGAGCCAAGATGAACTTGGGACACTGAAGCACTTGTACTGGGAGTTTCTGTCACCATTTCCTCTGCAGGCTCACCACACGATTCACCAGAAAGATCAAAGTCACTATCCATCATTATCATTGATAAATCAGCCAGTTCACATTCAACAGCAGTCACTTAGTCCTTTACCCCACAAGAGGTTTAGTAGGAGTATAGGTCACAGGGCCTTTTGCAGTGGGCTCAGAAGTGGCAGAAATGGAGGGGCACGAATCCGACATGGTTTTACCTCGAAAGACAACAGTAAACTGAATGACGTGGCGTATATGGGCAGGCAAAGGTTGACAATGTGAGTGTGGTGACAGCTGCTAATTTATATGATATCCAGGTGAATGTTAATATCACTTAGGCTTCTCCCTTCCTTTCTTATATATATTTTTATTATGAGAATAGGTCATTTAGCATATTTCAAGGGGAAATAAACAGGGAAAATTAGCGAACGAGTGCACTTGGGGTGTTGCCAGGTGAATATTAGCCAATTCCAGGTGTATGGCACTATTAATTACCTTGTTTCTTTTTTATATATATTATTTTGTAAAAAATAGGGCATAGGGCATACTTCAATGGATGAAATTAGTGGAAAAATCCGGGCAAGATTTGCGTAGCGTGGCGCGGCTGGGCAGGCGGGAGGAGAGGGTAATGGAGGGGAGTCAAGGACGGGGAAAAATGGCTAAATTGTCAACAATGGATGGGAGTACAGATGACATTAGGAGCACTAACTATACGAAGTAGCTGGACACTGGCAGTACTGACAGATGATACAAGTCACCACTTGAAAGCCTGGGCAAATTCAAAATAACACAGACTCACAAAAGTGATGCCCCGCGGTATAATCCATTGCGCCCGAGCATCACAAAAGTGACACCCCGTGGTTAAGGGGTTAATGCAACCTCTCCACATCCATTGCACAAGGGTGAGCAATATTCAAGCTGAGAGTGCACATGACTCTCGTAAATTATAGCTAACTGCTCATCATTGCAGAAGTTACGGACTCTGTACAGTAATCCAAGTTTCTTTGAGGCGGTTTTAGCAAGTGATCCTACGTGAAAGGTCCGGCTGAGGGCACTGTTAAGTGAGATGCTAAAAATTTCAATACTTTTGGAGATGGGAATATTAGTAGCATTGAAGGTAATACACGAATCTGGCAATATCTGTCCATTAGTTAATTGTATATACAGTGAGTCCTTGATATATGAAAGGGATAGGGACCAAAAAAAACTTTTGTAATCCGAAATTTCATCTATCGGAACAATTTTCCCCATTGAAATACACATATAAATGGGGGGATGCGTCCCAGGACCCCCTCGGACCCCCACCTAAACTTCACTCCCCCCCCATTAAGAAGTAAGCAATACCTGTATACAATTGTAGAGAAGGTGGCCATATTCTTGTACATCTCCCTTTTCTTCGTCACAGTTCCAATGGTGGAAACAGCAAGGCCTAAAGCACGCCCAATCTCCGAGACTCCCTGCCCCTTCTCATGGGGTCTTATAATTTCCAATTTCCTTTTCAGAATTAGAGAACGGTGCTGCTGCTTCTTTGCAGCGGGCTCCCCCAATGCTGGAGATGATGCAGGGCGCTTGGGAGGCATGGTGAAACAATAAGAAAAGGTGAAGGTCTGCAAAAATATCCTCACGTACAGCGAGGCCGTGAGGAGAGGAGGGACGTGGACTCAACTGAGAAGCGCGTGAAAATTTGTTTACCAGAGAGGGGTTAGTTCATTTTCTATCAGCAAGCGAGTGAGGCGCTATGCACTGCGCCCATTTTGAATTTTTCATACAGTATTCCATTAACCCCTTAGTAGTTGCCAGCCTTAACAACACTTCACTGTTTCGGTGAATGACGTTGAGTTAGGGCATTATACAAAACTGAGAACAATTACGGGAAGGGAACGAAGGTCACTGGTGTGTGTACACCTCCGGACAGAAATTCGTGATACAGGGTAATCTGCCACCAGAGGTCAGGTTAATTGCACACGTCTACCTCCCCTGACTCCCCCTCCTTACCCCCACCAAAACACTGATTTGTTAGGCGGATGGATCGGAGATATGAAGCTTCGCTCACTCTCACGTCTTGCCGCATGTAATGTTACTTTCATTGATCTTACTATTAGGTGTATTATCAAGTGCATAGATCCATCTTCAGTTCCATGAGAAGTGATTATATCGAAGTTTTAGCAGATTTCAATACAGTGACCTTAATATATAGAGTCTGGTTTCTAAATAGTTATCCAACATGTTCTAAGTGACTGACTAAAATCCAAAAAACAGTTAAAAGTTATATGGCCAGATAAGTCCCTCTCTTGCCTTGTCATGTGGACAGCCACATATACACTCACCTACTTATCCACCTACCCACTCAACCCATCCAATACAACCCACCGACCTCACCCCTGCCACCCACCCAGCCCATTGATCCCTGCTATCCAGCCTCCTAACCCACGAATGCCACACATAAAGTTCATCCAACAATGCCATTCAACTTATTTACTCATTCACTTCACCCTGAACCCATCCAGCCACCCAACCCAACCACCCACTTAGATCATCCGGACCATGCAGTCGTCTCAGCCACTCTGGCTACCAATGGTGTCCACTCACCCTGGCAACTCACTTTGCCTACACATCCCGACAACTTATCTTGCCCACCGACCCCTACCACCCACCCTCACCATTCACAAATTCCACCCACCCTTCCCACTCACGAATTACACCCACCCTGGTCACACAACAATGCCATCCATCTCATCCATCCACACAACCCTCCCACCTCTATCTGAACACTCACCACCCACCCATCCTGTCCACCCACTCCTCCCACCGACCCACCTGCCCATCCACCCTTCTTACCCAACCCCATTCACTCTGCCATCCCATTCACCCATTTGCACCTGACTAATCCATCAAACTCATATTATCCAAATCTAACTTACTGACCCCTCCCTGACCACCCACATATCCAGCCACCTACCCACCCAGCCCACCAAACGCATCCACTCACTAACCCAATTACCCCTACAACCCACCCAAACCCACTCTACACACCACACCCAACAACTGTCCCCACCCCTTCCACCATTATCATTGTCCACCCACCCTGGCGATGCATTGAACTACCACACCCACCAACTCAATCTCATGAACTCCACCCACCCAACCAACTGACTCACACACATACACACACACACACACACACACAAAACACACACACACACACACACACACTGACAGAATAAGGTCCCAGTCACACTGCAGGTACGACGTATCGCAAACCATCCACAACCTGCAAGTCGTGGATGGTTTTGGTGAGGTTTACAACCAATCTTCATATGTCTCGGTCTAGCCGCAGGCCACCATGGCGACCAAAAAATCGTCGCGAAGTTTTTCGTGCTGCACGAAAAACCTACCCGCGACCACCGATGTTGTGGCACTGAAGCCGCCCGGTGGACGGTTGGACTGCATCTGGCCACCTTAGAGACTGCGACAGGTTGGCGACACCTGATTTTAAAGTGGTGGTTGCCATCCAGATGGAGGCCGGTCACCACCCACTCTGTGCAGTGGCTGTCCGCATTCCGTCAAGGCAACGACCGGACTGCCGCGGCTGCTGTCCACAAGCCTCCTGACTGGGGTGGTGGTTGAAGTCCGGCTGCCTCCAGCCAGTGATTGGTTGAGCAACAGGTGGTGGACTGGACCGACACCAGCCTCCGGCCAATCCGCAGCCGGGTGCCAGTCTAGTGGCGGCCTAGAGGACGCGGTCTAAACTGCCACAGGACGCCGATCGGCCGCCGTTTGTCGGCGGCCTGCCAATTACCGGCTGGCCACCTGTCAGTGTCTTGATCTGTGTGTACCTGGCCATGGTCGCCGTTCGGCCACCCACTGGACGGACACTGGACGATCACCAGTAGCTGATCAGTGGCACGACTGCTCGGAGACCTCCATTGTCAGGGACTGGTTTCACGATTTTCAGGTTTGTGACAAGTCGTACCTGCAGTGTGACTGGGGCATAAGGGCGTGCCCACACGTGTGCTCGAGCAAGTGCTGGCAACATGTAAGCAACACAGTAATGACCACGCTGCAAACATGTTGGGAACAGCAGCGTCCAGATCATGATAGCAACATCATGATGAAGTCTCAACTGCCTGGTATGGATACACTTATCCCATCACCTCTCCTGCAAGTGTTTGAAGCTGCACTTGAACATGGTTGCATACATCTGTCCAAATATCATCCATATCCTTAAATTTATGAATAGTTTTGGCATGCATTATTTCATTCGGTAGCGCATTCCACTGATCAATTGCCCTATTTGGGAAGCTGAATTTCCTTACGTCTTTCTCACCTCTCTTTTATACTTTTTTTTTTTTTTTCAGTTCTTTTACTGATGCTTCCCAATAGGTTATATACTCATTGGTGTCTATTCTTTCTTTCCCTGAGATGTATTGATATAGCGTCATCATGTTTCCTCTTCCTTCTGTCTTGTAGTAATGGTTGATTCAGTTTTTCTAGTCCTCCTTCATAGCTTAGATCCTTTAAGCTTGGTACCCATCTTGTAGCAGCCAATTGTACTTTTTCAGTCTTATCTATGTGTTTTTTGAGATGAGGATTCCAGACCACTGATGCAAATTCGAGGGTTGGTCTGATGATTAAAGTAATTATCTTTTTCGGCATGCCTTCATTTATGTATGTGAATGCTATTCTCATATTAGCAAGCAGTGTGTGCATGATTCTTACCTTCTCATTTATGTGATCTGCCGGAGAAAAAGTCTACTAATGATAATCACTCTTCTTGTGATAATCCTTTTGATAATCCTTCTTCTTTTCTGATATGTGTAGGGTTGAACTTCCTGTCATATAAACCCGATCTGATCCTTTTCCACTTTTACCAAACTTAATTACATGGCATTTGTTTACATTGACTTCCATTTGCCATCTATTGCTCCATTTATGAAGTTTGTTTAATTCTTCTTGTAGCTCTCTGCACGAGTCTGTAATTCTCCTTTATATTATTGCATCATCAGCAAACATATTTAGATAGCATCCCATTCAAATGTTCCTGTCTAGCCTGTATCATTAACATATACTAAAAACATAATTGGTGCCATCACTGAGCCCTGTGGAACTCTGCTTGTCACTTCCCTCCATGATGAGTAACATAATTACTCCTTAGTACTGTTCTCATTTCCCTTTTCTGAGAAAATACTCTATGCAACAGATTACCTTGGATTCCTCCTTGATGGTACAGCTTCCATAGAAGTCTTTGGTGCGGTATGCTGTCCAGTGCTTTCTCAGTATCAAAATAGATACCATACACCCATCTTTCTCTTTTCCGTAATGTTTCTGCAACCCTATCATAGTAGCTTAACAGATTTGTAACACACGATTTTCCTTTTCTAAAACCGAACTGTCTTTCTGTTATCATATTGTATTATTGCAGTTGGTTTACCTAAATAATTGTCATTAGTTTTTCTAGTACCTTGCATACAACACTGGTCAGAGATACTGGACTATAGTTGAGTGGATTCTGTTTATTTCCTTTCTTGAACAGGGGAACAATGGTTTCGTGTGCATGTACAGTCACTCAAAAAAGAAACGACCCCCCCGGCCAAGACACCTTTCAACCAATATGATATCGGTCCTGGTAACACTGCAAATGACGTCAGGTGTGGGGGTGTGAAGCTGCGTTTGGGGGAAGTTCATTCAAAGTTCATTCAAAGTGTGTCGAGCCCATTCATTTAACCTTTGAGGCCGGGGGTTTCATTTGCATCATGTGCGGCATTAATGCATAAATGTTCGGGTATGGGATTGTGTTATCGCCTGAAAGTTCTTTGTTCTTGTAGCATAAAGTGAATTTTGTGTGAAGGAAAACATAAAAAGTCAGATATAAAGTATATTTGACTCGAAATGTGGATTGAAGCAGTGTTTCGTGCAGATTAACTCCGCCCTCCTCTCAAACACCCCTCCTCATCCCCCCATATGGCTGACGTCAAATACACTGTTACCAACACTGAATACCCCGAGTTATATTGCCTCTAAGGCAGGGGGGGTCTTTTCTTTTATGAGTGACTGTACCAGTGTGTGTGTGTGTGTGTGTGTGTGTGTGTGTGTGTCTTACTGAGTCATTCTCTCTCTCTGTATGCGCCAGAGAGAGGGAGTGTGTGTGTGTGTGTGTGTGTGTGTGTGTGTGTGTTTTTATGCGTGTTTTGTTTGTATCTTACTGAGTCAGTCTCTCTCTCTCTCTCTCCCTCTCTCTCTCTCAGTATGCGCCAGTGTGTGTGTGTGTGTGTGTGTGTGTGTGTGTGTGTGTGTGTGTGTGTGTGTGTGTGTGTGTGTGTGTGTGTGTGTGTGTGTGTGTGTGTGTGTGTGTGTGTGTGTGTACGTGTGTGTGTGTGTGTGTGTGTGTGTGAGTCAGTTGGTTGGGTGGGTGGAGTCGATGAGGTTGAGTTGGTGGGTGTGGTAGTTCGGTGCATCGCCGGGATGGGTGGACAGTGATAATGGTGGAGAGGGGAGCGGGACAGTTGTTGGGTGTGGTGTGTGGAGTGGTTCTGGGTGGGATGTAGGGGTTTATTGGGTTAGCGAGTGGATGAATTTGGTGGGCTGGGTGGGTAGGTGGCTGGATATGTGGTTGGTCGGGGAGGGGTCGGTAAGTTAGGTTTGGATAAGATGAATTTGATGGATAAGTCAGGTTGAAATGAGTGAATGGGGGTGGCGGAGTGAATGGGGTTGGGTAAGAAGGGTGGGTGGGCAGGTGGGAGGAGTGGGTGAACCGGATGGGTGGATGGGATGGGTGAGGTGGGTGGGGAGTGTTTAGGTAGAGGTGGGAGGGTTGTGTGGATGGATGAGATGGATGGCATCGTTGGGTGACCAGAGTGGGTGTAATTCGTTAGTGGGAAGGGTGGGTGGTAGGAATCGGTGGGCAAGATAGGTTGTCGGGATGTGTGGGCAAAGTGAGTCGCCAGGGTGAGTTGGCACCGTTGGTAGCCAGGGTGGCTGAGACGATTGCGTGGTCGGGATGATCTAAGTGGGTGGTTGGGTTGGGTGGCTGGATGGGTTCAGGGTGCAGAAGCGAATGAGTAAATAAGTTGAATGGCATTGTTGGGTGAACTTCGTGTGTGGCATTCGTGGGTTAGCAGGGTGGATAGCAGGGATCGATGGGCTGGGTGGGTGGCAGGGGTGAGGTCGGTGGGTTGTGTTGGATGGGTTGAGTGGGTAGGTGGATAAGTAGGTGAGTGTATATGTGGCTGTCCACATGGCAAGGCAAGAGAGGGACTTATCTGGCCATATAACTTTTAACTGTTACTTGGATATAGTCAGTCACTTAGAACACGTTGGATAACTATTTGGAAACCAGACTCTATACATTAAGGTCACTGTATTGAAAGCTGCTAAAACTTCGATATAATCACTTCTCATGGAACTGAAGGTGGATCTATGCACTTGATAATACACCTAATAGTAAGATCAATGAAAGTAACATTACATGCGGCAAGACGTGAGAGTGAGCGAAGCTTCATATCTCCGATCCATCCGCCTAACAAATCAGTGTTTTGGTGGGGGTAAGGAGGGGGAGTTGGGAGGGGTAGACGTGTGCGATTAACCTGACCTCTGGTGGCAGATTACCCTGTATCACGAATTTCTGTCCGGAGGTGTACATGACCCTACTCTACCATCCCATCAGTCAGGCGTTATCTTCACGCCGACGTTTACATGCTTATGTTACATTCGTCCTAATTTTGAGTAAGTTTCTTTCAGCAAGAGAACATAATTTACTATCCTCAAAATAGTCAGAAAAATATAGAAGACAAACTGGAGGAATATGAACTGAATTGGTATGGTGTTTAGGCTTTATGA
The DNA here is from genome assembly GCF_032717465.1 of Coenobita brevimanus. Taxonomy (NCBI): domain Eukaryota; kingdom Metazoa; phylum Arthropoda; class Malacostraca; order Decapoda; family Coenobitidae; genus Coenobita; species Coenobita brevimanus. Next base: position 32,519,573 of record NC_137047.1, read on the forward strand.
TTACACGAAAGATTATGGGTTTTATAGTTTTAAGAGACGATATGGAACAAAAGTATTTACTAATCAGAAAAAAATTACTCTTTCGTCCCACATGTTCTCGTAGGTTAGCATTTAGTTCCACATTTTTCGTTCGGTATCACTCTTCCCAATATATTTCGGACCGACTGAGCACAGTTATTTCTGCTCCTTAGAGTTAGTGTACATTTACTGCTCATTCTTTTGTTTGTTCTTATGCGTATGAGTGAAAGAAAGAGGACTGATACAAACAATAATGCATTTCATTATCGCTCTCATAGTTGCTGGCCCTGAACAACGCCTTACTGTACTGGTGTCAGTGATGTTGAGTTAGGATGAGCTAAAAAAAAAAAAAAAAAAAAAAAAAACTGCGAGCAATTATGGTAAGGGAATGAGGGTCACTGGTGTGTTTACAAGACCCTACTCTGCCACCTCAAGCAGTCTGGCGTTCACAGTTCACTTCGTCCCAGATGTTTTCGGGCGATGTATACATGCTGATGTAACACGCATCCTAATTTTATAAATTCTTACACGAATCATAGCAAATCACAGGATGAGTTTAGGGGAGAAAAAAAAAAAAAAAAAAAAAAAGCCAGGTGTGCCAGACGAGTCTTTTCACATATGTAAGAAAAAGAAATTGATATTAGAACTTTGAAAAAATGGTCCCAAGGCCGACCACGGGAGCACGCAAATATCTGAACCCACAGCCACTGAGGGGGCTAAACATACGTTTTACTTTATGCAGTAAAAGTATCTTACCAAATCAGTTCTTCCTGATAGTCTGTTATATTTTTCAGATTATTTCTAGGTTAGTTAATACAGTAAACGTTTCTTATTAAATATGTTTCCCCGTCATTTTTAGCTGTTCCGGTGTGACAACTCTTTTTTATTTCGTTAACATAATTGCGGAAAGGATTGTTCTTCTCTAAGTGTTTAACTAAACCTAGCCTAACCGAGCTTATCTGTACCTAATAATTTTTAACCTAACCAAACCTCCAGTTGGGAAACTGGGAAACGATATCCACCTTTCAGCACGTTGAGTTTCTTCCACTGCGCAGGAAACGATCGTAGGGGAAAGTGACGATAATAACGGGGAGGAAATTTTTCAGCAAAAAAAAAGTAATTTGCCAAACTGAAAGTTGCCAGAAAATTACAGATACAAGCTGGAGGATTATGCATTGAATTGATAAGGTCTTTCTGCTGCTTCAAGTGTACAATGAAAGACACAGTATCTTCCCAAAGTCTGACGAATATAGCGTGGAAAAATCGAACCACTTGAAACACACTAGTAGAAACAGGGTTTTCATTGTATTTTGCCTTGTGTAAATTTTCTTCAGACTGAACTGGAAAGATAGTTCTGTCTTTCATTGTACATTTACCGGTAAATCAATCAATCTAACTACCGTATTTCGAATTTCCTCTCAAGAGTGACAGTACGATGCTGTTTCTTCTTTGCACCTTGTTCCCCGGATGCTGGAGATGATGCAGGGCGCTGGGGAGGCATGGTGAAAATACGAAAAGGTGAAGAACAGCGAAAAACAGCATAACTTACAGCGAAGCTAAGAGGAGAGGACGGACGTGATTCGACTGGGAAGCGCGCGAAAATGTGTTTACCATAGAGGGGTTAGTTCGTTTTCTCGCCGCAGGCCACCGCGTGACGCAGCGCTGTGCAGCGCGCCCATTTTGAATTTATCGTATTTCCTCTCGTATCGTTTTTCGTACCATCGAGACAGATACTTTTGTACTGTGGAATTTGTCCTATATTTATCGCTTTCGTATCATCGGAAATTCCTACTTCGAGTTTTCGCATTTCAAGGGCCCACTGTATTTGGTTTTACTAGCATTAATGAGAAGGTTGTTTTGTCCCCATTCGCTGAACGTAGATACATCTTGATTTATGGAGATGGCTGTACTGAGTCGAGAGTTAGAGATATTAGACTTTGTAAATGGGTGTCTGAATGTGAATGAACTATGAAGTGTTGAGTCATCTGCATATGAATGGATGGGATTGTGGGTGACAGATAAGAGATCATTAATATGAACCAGGAACAGGGCTGGCGACAAAACTTATCCCTGTGGCACGCCAACGTTAATTGAGTGGAAATTGGAATATACATCATCTACTTTACTCTTATTTTCCTGTCACTGAGATATGAGGAAATCTAAGGAACAAAAGACGTTAGTCCATAGCAAGGGCGTTTGGACAGCAGAGAACGGTGCCATATTCTGTTGAAAGCATTAGAAATATCCAGTGCTACTGCATGAGTTTCTCCATGTAGGTCGATTGATTGATGGATGATATGAGTCACGGGATAAAGTATGTCAACAGTGGATCTTTCGTGGCGAAAACCATAGTGTACTGAATACCGAAAATTTCAAGAATATATTTCTTACATGTCATAAATAATACAGCTAAAAAGACAGGATGATAAACAAAAAATGCTAATAATTGATCAGCCTTTAGACTTCTGCCATCCGACAGCAGTTCATGCATCTGTGTGTGTGTGTGTGTGTGTGTGTGTGTGTGTGTGTGTGTGTGTGTGGAGAAATATTAACTGCTTTTCGCCCTCCCAATCTCCTTCCCCAAATCTTAACTAATAACTGACATACAAATAAATTAATATTTCAGCGTAGTTTGGCTGTAACTTTTGTAAGGTAAAGCAAATACAGTGAACACAGATCTAGTTCGTTCCGTTATCGAACGATTTCATTTAGTTAAGGAGTGCGCCGTAGTAGTCAGGGATGGAAGAAGACATCAAATACTTCTAGTTCGATAAGTCTTTCCTTAACCGAATTAAATAATCCCGAGAAAGGAAATAAGAAATGCAAAGGACGTTTCGGGGCTGTCGGGGTTAAGCATAGCCAAGGTAACAATATTTTGTTTCACTGATTGTAAATGGCTCTGTTGATAATTCTCCTACTAATGTGTTTCCTTGTTGCTGTTTCATCCTTCCTACTTCATGTATTAAGGTAGTGGGAGGCATACATAGCATGATGATGACGTGGTTCAAGTACGGTAAGATGCAAACCACATTGTCACAACTGTATGTGTACGCTGTCCTGAACTAACCTAACCTAATCTACACGTGTAACCTGTTATGCCAAGCAAACCTAACCTACTCTAACGTAACATAATGGTATGTTAACGTAATATAACTCAGTGTAACATATCCTAACCTATTCAGCTGTAGATAACATGGTATAGCTTACTCTAAAGTACACAAACATGTCCTAATCTAATCTAATCTAGTCAAGCCTGACTTAGCCTAGCCAAACCTATCTTAAACCAATCCAGCAAATCTGTCATAACCTAATGTATGATAATATAGCCTAACCTAATGGAAGTTGATATAACCTCACCTAACCTACCCTAACCTAATCTAACATAATTGCCGTAATCTAACCTACCCTAAGGCAACGAGAACAAAATCCTACATGGCCACATGAGCTTCAGATTACCTCCTCCACTGTTGGGTCGAGCAGCAGACAAGATGTGTTCTGGTCTGCAGAGAAGCATATCTTTGGTGAGGGTGGTGGTGACTCACACGTGAACTCACATTTCTGTCCAACGAATATGAGACCTTATAAGCATTATTATTATTATTATTATTATTATTATTTCGAAGATGGTTAGGTGTTATATTACATGAAATTCAGCATGCGAACTGTATACTGAATTAAGACGATATAACAATCCCTGGTACACAGGCGTGCATATATTCTCTTCTAACACTTAGATAGCAAGAGGATAACCCCGATATGAATAAAAATGTCTTGACAAAGCATAGTACAAAAGTTTGAATTCCAGTTTTTGTTGATACATGACGACTATGGCAGAAGGTAATGGTGTGGCTAGTGAGGTTAGTGTGGTGGCAGAGGAGGGTGTAAAAGAGGTATTATAAAACAGGCAACAGAAAACCTGTCGCCTCTCCTGCTTCTCTGCCAATGGATTTTGATAATCATCTTCAAAATCCATAGCACACGACGCTGATGTTAATCAACCACATTTCATACTATCACTGTAGTTTGTTTCGGTTTCATCAAACAAATATCTGAAGTCCATGGAGACTAAGTAGGAAAGGTGACAGGACTAATTTTGTTGAAACTACCTACCTGTAGGAGGGGTACAAGTGTTGTCAATACTTACTTTAAGAAGCAGGGAGAGAGTGGAATTGTTCTAGATATGGTGAGAGAGAAATGGGTAGAATTATCTTCTGTATATATATATATATATATATATATATATATATATATATATATATATATATATATATATATATATATTCATTCATCATTCAATCCTACATTGCCCCATGAGAAGCGTAGGAGCCCGGAGCTAGGCAAGTTGATCTTGACATTTAAGATGAGTGACCAGCCTCACTCATCCCTGAGTGGCATTACCTGTGCGGTAAACCCCAACCAGCCCTTGGATATAAACCTTCGCTGGCTTAGTCCGATTGGAGCGCCGTAATTACTCAATAAACCACCAGGTGCCAAAATTTGGTTAAATAGGTATCACCCAGCGTAGTAAATGGTTTCCTGGTGTACAGGAAACCATTTTGTTTTTCACCCAGTGTAGAGTCACCCACAGGCAGAAGGAAGAGGAAAGAATGAAGGAACGAAAGACAGAAGAGGATGGAAGGAAAGAAGGATGGAGGAGAGGAAAGGGCAGATACCCGAGAGCAGCACTATATCGAGTGAGTGGATGGTGAGTGCCCACAGCTACCACGATATATATATATATATATATATATATATATATATATATATATATATATATATATATATATATATATATATATATATATATATATATTGCCAGACGCCACAGTCCCGTAAGGGGTGGCCAGTGACCTTGAGCTATTTGTTTTACGGGAAGGGGCACTAACCCCCCACCAAGTCACTTGTTGACACGTAGGGAGCACGCATGGTTTGGTTATATGGTTACCACCCAGCGCTGTAAATGGTTTCTTGGCTTACAGGAAACCATTTGGCTTGTCACTCAATGTAAAGCCACCTGTAAAGGAAAGAAAGGCAATAAGAAGTGACAGGAAAGATGGGAGAAATAGGAAGAGAGGAGGGCAGGCACAGAAAAAAAAATGATAAAGGCTAAGGAAGAAGTAGGCAGCACTACATGAAGTGAGTGGATGATGGTTGCCACCACCTACCACAATATATATATATATATATATATATATATATATATATATATATATATATATATATATATAAACAAAGAGAGAGAGAGAGAGAGAGAGAGAGACTATATATATATATATATATATATATATATATATATATATATATATATATATATATATATATATATATATTATACTTATGTGATCCTAAAAATCTCAGTATAAGGCGAAAACACAAAATGTGCTGCTTCTGTAAATTTGCTCTATGTTAGCTAGAAAACACTGCGAATCGTGACTAAAATTCAGGGAACACTCCTGGCGGTGAAAAGATTCCGAATCAGAAAAAAAAAAAAAAATAGTAACAAGGCTAAATGAGGGAACACGTACTGTAGGATGAAATCGATTCACAGGTAGAAATGGCTGGCATTTGATGGGTTTTTATCCAAAGAATTTCGTTTGATTAGAGACAAGTAAACAACCTGAGAGAACGAATATTATTTTTGTCTGTACATTAGGGTTTTACAGTGGGATCTCGAGGCTCATCAAATTTAAAAAAAGAGGAATATTTTCCTAGTATGACAATTCGTTTGATATCATTATCCATATTTACCAAGGTAAAATGATTACTAAAGGAAATAAATCTTTTTCAAGAAAATTTTTTAGGTATTGAATTTGATATATATTTTTCCGAAAAACTAAATACCTGTACTGGGATATACAATATATAAACATTACTTGGTTCCTCATGGGCTTAAAAAACTAATAGAGATGCTGATGCGTCGACAGGAACCGTTGTGTCTGCTGAGTTAAGATTGACTGCATTTTTAATTTCCGATGAGTAAATTTTTTTTTTTTTTTTTTTTTTTTTTTTTTTAATCATAGCCGTTACTTCTTGGAGAACAGGTAGTGAGAAATGTGAAATAGTTATGGCTCATAGCATCTACTTTGGGGGTAGTTCAAAACATTTCTACTGAATTGATCCCTGTATAAACTTATCTTTGGTCGAAATCGCAAAATATGCAACTTACACGTATGTACTCATTACTGACTGCGAAAAACCCAATTGTTTCCAAACCTCAGATGGAACGTTTGAGGGGAAAAACATCACAGTTAGGAAACATATAACATATCAACTTAAACAACAGCAGAGATGATATATGATTTGTTTAAAAACAATAGGTATATATTGATGTGGGGACCATCGGAACAAGCGTGAAAATTCGATTCAGTATACTTTTTTATCTGAAATAGAAGCACTATAATATTACATCAGGCCTCCTGCCTGAATGTAGAAAATCGATCATTTGCACAACGTGAAGATTCGTGTTACACTATAAGCCTCAATTCCTTAGGTGAATGCTCTCAAAACTGTGATACCTCGTAAGGAGCAATACTGATGAGCTATTGACTTTCTCCTAATAATTTGTACTATAAAAAACTCTTACAGTACGAGATATATAATTAATTTTTATCTTAATTATATTTCACATCTTTAGACATGGCAACTAAAAAAAACTTTAGGTTCAAGGAACGCTGTGGAGTTTGTTTAGATATTTTTGTTAGGAAGAGGGTCATTTGTGAAACTTCTTTTTTTTTTTGTAACCATATAAAAATATGGCCAAATTTTTTCGTTGCGATGTAAGCGTCCACTTTATTATTGATTCGAAACTATTGTACTTATGTTACTAAAAACCGCATAAAAGAGGGAGAAAACAGTAAACAAGCAACTGCTCAGAATATGCACCAAGTTAGCTGGGAAACACTCTCAAATGAATCTAAAATTCAGAAATCATTACTGAGGGTGAAAAAAATCTGTCGAGGAAAAAAAAAATAAAAACAATGATAATCGAGGTAGTAAATAAAACGATAATGATTCACATTAAAAATCCGAAAGGAAATTAATCATGGGAGAATTGTTAAGAAATAAGATATATATATATATATATTTAGGAAAAGCGAAATACACAGCCGTCCCGAGATATACAATTAAAAAACATTACTTGGTTCTTCATATACGCAGTGTTATTGTTCATTATGGGTTTAAGAAAAAAAATCAGGTTGCAAGAGCGTCGACATGAATTGTTATGTCTCCCATGTTGAGATTAACTGGATTTCCATTTTCCAAATGAATTTATTTATTTTTTATTTTTTATTTTTTACTCAGCCAATACTTCACGGATAAAAGGTAGTGAGAATTGTGAACGAGTTACGGCTGATAGTATCCGAATTGTGGGTAGTTTAGAACTTTATTACTGAAGTGATGGCTGTCTAAAGTTATATTTCGTCGAGATAGCTAAATAAGAAACTTCCAGATATGTACTCAAAATTCATAGCGCAACAAACGATTATATTAAAAAAAGAAGTCACTTATGGGGGCGACAAAAATCACCTTTAGGAAACATTGCAAGAAATCGATTGACACGTAAAGAGAGTTCGTATTTGATGTGCTTAAGAACAATAAATTTGAATTGATGTGGGGTCACCGAAACAAGCGAGAGTCGTCGAGAAAGTATTCTTTTTATTTGTAGTAGAAGCGCTTAAAAATTACACCGATCCGCCTGACCGTATGTATGAAACATAAAAAGATTAATTGCACATTATGAAGGTTCATGTTACACCATAAGACGAATTTCCTTTCGTATAATCTCTCAAAACAGATATTTCGTGAGAAGGAAAACTGTTGACATTTTGACCCACCTACAAATTCACAGGAGAAAGTACAAACACTTTCGCAATAAAAAGATACAAAAATATTTACCATTAATAACTTTATACCTCTTCTCCGTAGTCGTGCATGACAGCTACAAAAACTGCTGGTTGAAGGAACACTGATATATCTTTACTAAACTCGTCTGGAGATTGTTTGGATTATGACGTCCTGAAGACGGTCATTTGTAACTTTTTTCATTTGAATTGGTAACTAAAGCTAAAAAAAATGGTAAATATATTTTGTAAAAGCATCAGCTTTTGGAAAAATTCAAAACTATTATACTTGAGTTATCCTAAAAATCTCATAATTAAGACGAAAACACTAAATATGCTTCATCCATAAAAGCTCTCAGTGTTAGCTGGAAAACTGCAAATCGTGTCTAAATTAAAAAAAAAAAAAACACTCCTGGGGGTGAAAACGTTTCGCATCAGATAAAAAAAAATTAATAAGGCTAAATGAGGCAACACGGGCGGAAGGATTAAATAGATTAGAAATGGCTTGCATTTGAGGTGTTTATATCCAAAGAGTATCGTTTGTTTAGAGAGGTGGAAAAAACTTGGAAATGTATAGATAGAACGAATACTATTCTTGTCCGTATATTACAGCTTTACAGTTGGATCTCGAGACTCCTGATTAAATTTAAGAAATGGCATATTTTCCTAGTATCTCCATTCGTCTGATATCATTATCCATACATACCAAGAAAAAATAATCCCTAAAGACAATAAATTGTTTTCAATAAAATTAAGTATTGAATTTAAGATATATATCATCAAGAAAACTACATAACTGTACTGAGATTTACAATATTTAAATATTCCTCGAATCCTCATGGACGTAAAAAAAAAAAAAAAAAAAAAAGTAGAGCTTCTGAGGCTTCGACCGGAAAAATTGTCTATGGTGTTGAGATTATCTGCATTTTAAATTTCCAATGAGTCTATTGGGATTCTCTTTCGGGGTAGTTCAAAACTATTTTACTGAACTGATGGCTGTGCAGACTTATTTGGATCGAAATCGCTAGTTATGGAACGTCCACAAATGTACTCAAAACTTATTACGAAATACACAGATGTTTCCAAATCTCTGGTCATTTCCGAGAGGCAAAAACGTCACATTAAGGAAGCACAACAAAATATCAAATGACGCGAAAATGTGGATGATAAATGAGGTGTTTAAGAACTATAACTATATATTGGTGTGGGGATCCTCGGAAGAAGCGTGAAACATCGAATGGATTTCCTTTTTGTCTTCAACAGAAACTCTTTAAAATTACATAGAGACTTGTGATTTAATGTAAAAAATAGAATATATGAACCATAAGCAACATTTCCTTAGGAAAAATCCTTAAAAATGTGATTCTTTGTGAGGAGGAATACTGATGAGCTTTTGACTCCCTCCTAAAAGTATGCACCATAAAGAATAATGACAATAGCAATACCGAGACATTTTATTAACTTCCGTTAATAACTATACTCCACTTCTTAGTATACATATAGTGCAGGGCAGATACAAAACTTGAAGGTTGATGGAAGGCTAGAGAGTCTGGGTTTTAACGTTATGAATAGGGTCATTTGTGATTTTATTAATTTGTAGTGGTAATATCAGATATAAATATGGCCAAGTTTTTTTTTTTAAGGTAAAGTTTCCTCTTTGGGAATGATTGAAAACTATTATATTTGAGTGATCTAAAAACCGGATGAATGAAGGCAAAAAAAAATAAATATGCAACTTTCAAAAATGTGTTTAGAGCACATTTGTGGAAGTTTGCATACTTGAGTGATGTAAAAATCGCATGAATAAGGCGAAAACACTAAATACGCAACTTCCACAAATGTGCTCTTAATTTGCTAGAAAACATTACCAAATGTTCCTGAAATTCGGAAAACTTTTCTCATGAATAGAAAAATACGTTTCGGAAAAAAATAAAAAGGATCAATGAGGAAACACGTCGGATGAAACCGATTCAGTGGTAAAGAAGGCTGATATTTGAGGGATTTATGTACAAAGATTTTCGTTTGATTAGAGACGTGTAAACAATTTGGAAATGTATATATAGAACGAATACCATTTGTTCCTGTATAACAGGGCTTTAAAGTGGAATGTCGAGGATCTTGATCAAATTTTAAAAATGGAACATTTTCCAAGTATGACCATTCGTGTGGTATCATTATTCCTATTTACCAATGTAAAATCATTTCAAAAGGTAATAATCGTTTACAATAAAATTGTTTATGTACTTAATTTAAGATATACATTATTAGGAAAACTAAAAGCCGTACTGAGATATGCAATTTTTAAACATTACTTGGTTTCTGAGGTCTAAAAAAAAAAAAAAAAAAAAAAAAAAAGCTGCTAGAGCGTGGACTGGAAAGTTTTTTTTTTTAAATTTCCGGTAAGTCTATTGCTTTTACCCTTTCTTTTTTTTCTTTATTCATTTTTGCCGTTACTTTACGTGAGAAATGTGAAATGGTTTTGGACTCATTGCATCTGCTTTGCGGGTAGTTCAAAACATTTATACTGAATTGATGGCTGTATGCAACTTACAAGTTTGTACTCATAACTGACAGCGAAACACTCAATTATTCCCAAAACTCAGATGTCACGCCTGAGGGGGAAAACTTCACAATTAGGAAACATAACATGAAATCAATTGACACGTCAGCAGAGATGATATATGATATATGATGTCGGGATCAGCGAAAAAAGCGTGAAACTTCGATTCAGTATCCTTTTTTATCAAGCGTCCTGACTGAATGTAGAAAATCGAACATTTGCACAACTTGAAGGTTCGTGTTATACTATAAGCCTCAATTCCTAAGGTAAAAGCTCTCAAAACTGTGATACCTCGTAAGAAGGAATATTGATGGGCTATTGACTGTCACCTAATAATTTGAACCACAAAAAACTCTAACAATACGAGATATATAATCAATTTTCATCTTAATTATATTTCACATATCCTTAGACATATAGTGCAATGCAGCTAGAAAAGCTTAAGTTTCAAGGAACGCTGTGGAGTTTTTGATTTTTTTTTTTTTTGTTAGGAAGAGGGGCATTTGTGACTTTTTTTTTTTTTTTTTGTAACCAAATAAATATATGGCCCAGTTTTTTTGTTGCGAAGTAAGCGTCCACTTTAGGAATGATTCAAAACCATTGTACTTGAGTGTTCCTAAAAACCGCATAAAAGAGGGAGAAAAGAGTAAACATGCAACTGCCACGAATGTGCTCCATGTTAGCTGGGAAACACTCCCAACTGTATATAATAATCAGAAATCGTTACTGAGGGTGAGAGAATTCTATTGAGGAAAGAAAAGTAACAAGGCTAATCGAGGTAGTAATTAGTATGATATCGATTCACATTAAAATAAAGCTGGCATTTGAGGGGCTTAAGTCCAAAGATTATCGTTTGATTAGAGACGTGAAAATAACTTGGAAATTTAGAGATAAAATGGATATTATTTTGATATCTAAATAGGGCTTTGAAATGGCTTCTGGAGCATTCTGATCGAATATAAAACATGGAATATTTTCGCAATATCATGATTCATATGCACCTAGGTAAAACCACTCTGAAAGGAAATTGATCGTTTATGAGAGAATTGTTTAGGTATCAGATATATATAATTAGGAAAAGCGAATTACATAGGTGAGAATGAGAGGGCGAAAGAAGGAGTATGTATAGTTGTGAGTAAAAGTTGGAAGATGCGCATAAGACAGTATGGATCACTTGGGTCAAGGATTGTCTGGGTAAGGTTGAAAGTTGGAATACAAAGGTGGGCTATCGTTTGTGTGTATCCTCCAACGCAAGATCGTGCTAGCAGAGTGAGAGAAGAGTTCTGAACAAATGTGGAAGTGTGCATGGAAAAGTTTGGAAGGAATGGGAGAGTGTTTTTGATCGGTGACATGAATGGTAAAGTGAGGAATGTGAAGGTGGATGGAATAGTTGTTGAATGGGGTGTGCCTGCTGAGATAGATGAGAATGGCAGTGCGTTAGTGGATATTTGTGCTGGGAGGGGGTTGGTGATAGCCAATACCCTCTTCAGACATAAAATGATCCACAGGTATACATGGCGAGTGATGAGAAGGGTGGGTGGTGAACTGAATGAAAGGAAGGCAATGATTGATTATGTGTGTGTGGATGAAAGGTTGCGAAGATGTGTAATGGATACAAGGCTTATAGAGGTTGGGGGAGTGGACTTTCTGACAACTGCTTGGTGGTGGCCAGAATTAGGATCCAAGTAAAGTGGAGAAATAGAAGAAGGAAAGTGGAAAGGTTTCAAGATGAGAAAAAGGCAGAGTATAAGACAGAAGTGGAGGAACGATTGGGCAAATATGAATTGGACCAGATGGGAGACGTGGAAGGTGTGTGTAGGATATTTACAGAAGAAATATGTGCAGCATGTGATGTGGTGTGTGGAAGGAAGAGAAGACGGAGGAGGGTGCAAGGAACAGCGTTGTGGACTGAAGAGGTGAAACAGGCTGTGGCACAAAAGAAGAAAACATACAATGAATGGATGAGGAATAGGGGCGTGGAAGAAGTTGAGAGGCGGAAGAGAGAGTTATATGTAGAAAGAAAGAGAGAGGTGAAAAGATTAGTAAGAGAGAGTAAGAAGAGAGTGGATGAGGAATTTGGAAGGAATTTGAGTGTAAAGTGGAGGGACTGTAAGAAAATGTTCTGGAAAGAGGTGAAACGAGTAAGACAGGGTGGAAGTGAAGTTGGCAGGGGAGTGAAAGATAAAAATGGTAGATTACTAGTGGAGAAGGGAGAAAAAGTAAGCAGATGGAGAGAACATTTTAAGGAATTGTTGAACGTAGAGGATGGAAGTAATGCGAGTATAAGTGGCTGGGGAATGGCTGGGAGAAGGAGGGAGGTGAGAAGACAGGAAGAAATCAGTAGGATAGAAGTTGTGGAAGCAATGAAGAAAGTTAAATCGGGGAAAGCCCCAGGAATTGATGGAGTGTGTGGTGAAATGCTGAAGTATGGGGGAGAGATAGTAGCAGAATGGATGTGGAAGATGTGCAGATTGGCCTGGGAGGAAGATAGAGTCCTGGAGGATTGGAAGTCAGGTATAATTATTCCCTTGTACAAAGGAAAAGGGGAAAAACAAGTGTGTGGTAATCATACGGGCATTTGTCTTCTTAGTATAATAGGAAAAGTGTATGGTAGGATACTTGTTGACAGAGTTAAAGAAAGAACAGAGAAATTAGTTGGAGAAGAACAGGAGGGCTTTAGGAAGGGAAGATGTTGTGTAGATCAGATGGAGTGTGTGGTGAAATGCTGAAGCATGGGGGAGAGATAGTAGCAGAATGGATGTGGAAGATGTGCAGATTGGCCTGGGAGGAAGATAGAGTCCTGGAGGATTGGAAGTCAGGTATAATTATTCCCTTGTACAAAAGAAAAGGGGAAAAACAAATGTGTGGTAATCATACGGGCATTTGTCTTCTTAGTTTAATAGGAAAAGTGTATGGTAGGATACTTGTTGACAGAGTTAAAGAAAGAACAGAGAAATTAGTTGGAGAAGAACAGGAGGGCTTTAGGAAGGGAAGATGTTGTGTAGATCAGGTTTTTATTCTTAGATCTTTAGTGGAAAAGTTTCTAGAGAAGGGAAAGAAGTTGTATGCGGCTTTCATGGATTTGGAGAAAACAGGGTGGATAGACAAGGATTGTGGAAAGTGTTAAGAATATATGGAGTAGATGGGAAGTTGTTGAATGCTGTGAAGAGTATGTACGATGGTGCGAAGGCTGCAGTGCGTGTGGATGGTGAACTAAGTGAGTTTTTCTCTTTGAAACTTGGGTTGAAACAGGGATGTGTCATGTCTCCATGGTTGTTCAATCTGTACATGGATGGGGTAATAAAAGAGGTACAAGGTAGGGTAGTGGATGTTGGAGTGGCCATGGTGCGAGAGGATAGTGTTTGGAAACTCCCTGTACTGTTGTTTGCAGATGATACTGTGTTGTTGAGTGAAGACGAAGGGGAGCTGCAAGGCTTGGTGGATGAGTTTGGGAGAGTGTGTAAGAAACGGAATCTAAAGGTGAATGTAGGGAATAGTAAAGTGATGGTCTTTGAGAGAGGTGAAGTCAATGAATGTACAGCGAGGTTGGATGGTGAGGAATTGGAAAATGTGAGTACGTTTAAGTACATGGGTAGTGTGATGAGTAAGGATGGAGGTTTGGAGGGTGAAGTGCTTGAAAGGGTACAGCAGAGAAGAAAGGTTGCTGGTTCTTTGAAAGCAGTGACAAGAAACAGGGAAGTGAGCATGGAAGTGAAAAAGTTACTACATGACGGTATTGTGATACCAACTCTAACGTACGGAAGTGAAGCTTGGACATTGTTGGAAGGACACAAGTCAAGAGTGAGAGCAGTGGAAATGAGTTATTTAAGAGGAGCCTGTGGAGTCACGTGGAGAGACAGGCTGACGAATGAGGATATAAAGAAGCATTGTGGTGTTGATGTGGATGTGATAGGAAGCGTTATGAGGAACACACTGAGGTGGTTTGGCCATGTGGAGAGGATGGAGGGTGAAAGACTGACGAAGAGAGTGTATGTGAGTGAGGTGGAGGGGGGAACAGGGAGGGGGAGGCCGAGGATGAGATGGAGGGATGGGGTGGAGAGGTATATGAGAGAGGGGTGTGTGAGTTGGGAGCAGGGCAGTGAAATGGCGGGGGACAGGGCGACTTGGAGGCGATTTGTTTGTGGCCACCTCAAACGGGATTGAGGCGTCTGGCAATATATATATTGTTACGGAACAGAGAAAGATAATGTACACTTTAAGTGAGAATACTAAAAATCACTACTGTCCCGTAAAGTTCCAGGTTCAAAACAAAAGAGTTAGGTAAAATTATAAGTTAAAGTTTAATGCTCAAACTAACAACAAAACATTCAGGACTCATAAGGATAATGTAATGGCAAAAAACAGGTTAAATATATGGTTAACTGCAATAGCCTCTATTAACATGAAATTAGCAAGAGTAAATTTACCTAAGTCAGCCCTGATAAAATGAAAATACACTGGGTAATGCTCAGTTAATGCAAGATAAATTATTACAGATACAAAATAATATTAAAACTGGCTGACAAAATGAATCCTACACAAATTACAAAAAAACTCACTAGGCCTACAAATCAACACCTTATGCTATACAGTACAAGGAAAAAAATGCAATAACAGTTATACTCAAATTACACAGCTGCTAGATGGTTGGAGACTTCCTGAGCACTCACAATAATAATAACTGTACAGGGGAGGACAGAGATGTGAACAAAATGAGGAGTAGATCTAAGTGGCAATGATGCAGAGACTGAGCTCATTATATAGGGGCCAGCAGAGCTTGATACAACTTGTAAGAAGGACGCGCAAATGAAGCCATGGGGACAAAGAGTTGACAATCCCGCACTGAATAACAGAAAGGACGACTTACTCTACTATAACGGTAGAAGGGGGGGACTGAGGCAGAACACGCTCGTGATCAAACAGGCAGCACACTGTACGTTAGAATTACACAAAGGATGATGAAATCATAGGCTATGTAACACCTCCCCACAAAGAAAAAGAAATTTACAAAGGAAATTTCTTATTACTCTAAAACAATCTGTCTAAAGTCTAGATCAGCATTCTGCAATAACATTTTCTTTCCCCTTGACATGTTGTATGTCTAATGAATACTCCTGAAGAAGTAGACTCCATCTTGTCAATCTCTGATTTTTATCTTTAAACTTACTAAGGAATTTCAGTGGGTTATGATCGGTATAAATGACTATGGGGTCAAAACCAGAACACAAATAAAATGAAAAATGCTGTAAACCCAAAATCAAGGCCAAAAGCTCTTTCTCAATAGTTGAGTAGTTCTTTTGAGGTGGAGTGAACTTCTTACTGTAATAAGATACAGGATGTTCAATACCCTGATCATCCTCTTGCAGCAAAACAGCCCCAGCTCCTGTATCACTTGCATCAACAGACATCTTAAAAGGCTTAGCAAAATTTGGAGTAGCGAGCACTGGCTGACTTAATAGGATAGCTTTAAGTTTGTTGAAAGAGGATTCACAGTTATCGGTCCATGCAAATTCAACTCCCTTTTTCAGTAGGTCTGTAAGTGGTGATACAAGAATTGAAAAGTTAAGAACAAATCTCCTGTAATAACCTACCATTCCCAAAAATCTTTGTAGCTCTTTCCTACTTTTAGGTCTGGGAAGATCACTTATAACCTGAACCTTAGCTCCTGGCGGTGCAACATGTCCATCACCAATTACGTACCCAAGGTACTGAACTTTAGCTTGACCAAACTCACACTTTGATAAATTAGCTACAAGATTAGCCTGAACTAAACGCTCAAGAAATTTACTGACATGGCATAGGTGATCTTTCCAGTTGTCACTGAAGATTAATACATCATCAATATAAACAACACACCCTGCCAAACCCTCTGTTACAACATTCATGAGCTTCTGAAATGTGGCTGGTGCATTCTTCATACCATATGGCATTACCGAACATGCAAAAGTCTTTCCTAGTGTTACAAAACATGAGATCTCCCTAGCACGTTCAGTCATAGGTACTTGCCAGTATCCCTTTAACAAATCAAACTTACTTATGTACCTAGCCTTTCCGATCTTGTCTATACAATCTTCCACATGAGGGAGAGGGTAAGTGTCTGTTTTGGTTATCTGATTAACACGTCTGTAGTCGATGCAAAGCCGCTGTGACCCACCCGGCTTAGGGACTAGAGTGACAGGAGAACTCCACTCGCTCTGACAGGGCTCAATCATCTTGTGGTCCAACAGGTAGCCAAGCTCCTTCTGGATGAGAGGAACTTTCACCGGGTTCACACGGTAAAGAGGCAATTTAATTGGCTTTGCGTCTCCAACATCGACATCATGCATCAACACAGTGGTTCTTCCTGGAGTGGCACGGAACACTTGCGGGTACTCCTGCAGTAATGCCGAAAACTCCTGCCTTTCCTCGGGAGGTAGATGAGAAAGCTTAGTCTGGAGATCATTCATGATATCAGGATTCTTCCCCAAACTATCACTCAGGCTCATGCTGCATGGGAGAACTTCACTTGCAGACTCGGGAGGAACAGCTACAGTGCAGACTGGATTATTTTCGTCCCGCCTGTGATATAACTTTAGCATGTTGATGTGACATAGTTGCTTGTTCTTTCTACGATCTGGTGTGGCGATGACATAGTTGACATCACTGAGTTTCTTCTCCACGAAATAAGGACCACTAAACTTGGCTTGAAGATTTTGCCCATGAACTGGTAGCAGAATCAAAACCTGATCTCCTGGCTGAAAGTGGCGTAACCTGGACTTCTTATCATACCAAGTCTTCATCTTCTCCTGAGCAGCTCCTAAATTCTCTCTCGCCAGCTGTAAAGCAGTGGACAGCCGTTCTTTGAACTTCATCACATACTCCAGCAGGTTGACGTCATCTTCCTCCGACAGCCAGCATTCCTTGAGTAGCTTAAGGGGTCCTCTTACTTCATGGCCAAACAGTAGTTCAAAAGGTGAGAAGCCCAGTGATTCATTCGGAGATTCTCTTGCGGCAAACACAACGAATGGAAGACCTTTATCCCAGTCTTTCTGATGTTCCAAACAGTATTTCTTGAGCATCGATTTGAGTGTTTGATGATATCTCTCCAACGCTTCTTGGGTCTGGGGATGGTAAGCTGAAGACGTGATCTGGGTGATGCCCAACTCTTTCAGAGACTGCTTGAAAACATTTGACATGAAATTACTTCCCCGGTCTGACTGTACCTCCTTGGGCAGACCAAACTTTGTGAAGAACCCTAGCATTTCCTTAACCACGTTCCTTGCTGAGATATTTCTAAGTGGAATGGCTTCAGGATAACGAGTAGCCATATCAATCAGGGTCAACACATAAGAAAATCCTGAAGAAGTCTTAGGAAGAGGGCCCACAATATCCACCAACACACGGGTGAAAGGCGCCTCAAAAGGAGGGATGGGAACTAGAGGTGCAACCTTTTCGGTCTGATTACACTTCCCCACAACTTGACAGGTGTGACAAGACTTACAATACCAGGAAACATCCCTGAAGATACCTGGCCAGTAGAAGTGTTTCAAAATGCATGCCACAGTCTTCCTCACTCCAAGGTGTCCTGCCAAACTGGAATCATGAGCCACTCTAATGATATCCTGCCTACAAACACGAGGGATGACAACTTGATGTACAACCTCCCATTCACAGTTGGCTGATACTGTTGGGGGTCTCCACTTCCTCATAAGTACTCCTGACTTTACATAATAACAAGTAGAAGCACCGGCTGCCTCTTCCTCACTGCAAGCAGAGTTAGCTAGACCTTTCAACTCAGGGTCAGCAACCTGCAACTCAACCAACTCTTGACGAGACAAATTATCAACACTACGGGGTACTGCCTCATCTGGTGAGTGGTCCAAATTAGCAAGAAAAGTGTCAGCTAGGATAACATCATCATCATCATTATCCTCTAAATCACCAGTAACTTTAGACTTAGCCCTAGTGACAGCACATGCAGGGAACACATCAGGGACATCACAATCCTGGGTCGCAGCCACTGGCTCACTAGACAACTGAGGAGCTGGACACACTTGACTTCCACCAATATCATTTCCAAGTAAGAAAGTTACACCTGACATTGGGAGTGTCTCAACCAACCCAACCATAACGGAACCATTAACAAAACCAGACTCTAAATTCACTCTGCACAGAGGGACAGAGAAGTAATTATTCCCTACACCTTGTAAGATTACAGTTTCATCAGAGGAATTAACATTAGAGCCTAGAACACTGGTCAGCATAAGGGATTGGCAAGCACCTGTATCACGATATATTTGAACTGATTTCCTGTCATTACTGTCCAGAGGACTGACAAAACCATCAGACAGGAAATTAGCACATGAACTCTTGAGAGTGTCACCCACGTTACTGCTCAAAAGAGGAGCTCCATCATGAGAATTTAAGTTACCCCTCAAAGCAGGTTCAGTTAACTCAGTTAAAGAATTCTGGGAACTCTCAAGGGTGGACACTAGACCAATTGACTGAATATTTAAAGACTCCTTTTTGTTCACATCACGCTGTCTCCTGAAACATCTCTCCGTAGTATGACCAAGCTTACTACAATAAGTACATTTACTTTTCTGAAATCTAGAGGTGAAGCTGGTACTTACTTCCTGAGAAACATCATCCTTATTCTCTTTCCTGTTACCTGTACTCTGAGTAGAGGCAACGTACTTACTCTCAGCTTTCCCTTTTTCTTTAGAATATCTCTTGTGAGTGAGAACATATTCATCAGCTAAAACTGCAGCATCAGACAAATTATCTATTCTTTTCTCATCAAGATATAGGCTTACATCTTTATAAATACACCTCTTGAAGTCCTCCAGCAAAATCATCTGCTTAAATTTACCAAAATCAGAATCCACATTCTTAGAATTTAACCACTGCTCTAACAGATCTTCTTTGATTTTTGCATACTCAACATGGGATTGCTTATCTTGCTTGTAAGTTGTCCTAAATTTTACTCTATAGGCTTCAGGAACAAGCTCATAGGCCTTAAGAATCAAGCTCTTAACTACATCATAATTATCAGATTGATCCTGAGGCAAAGATGCATAAGTTACTTGAGCTTTACCGGTGAGAACAGTTTGAAGGAGTACTGGCCAATACTTTTTGGGCGAATTAAAACCTGTAGCTACCCTCTCAAACAACTGAAAATACTTTGTTAAATCAGATTCATTAAAAGGAGGGACAAGTTTAACATTTTTAGCCACATCAAAATCATCAGAGCTAGATGATCCAGTTCCACATTGTTTCATGCGATACTCATGGTCTGCCTGAATCCTGGCAAGTTCAACTTGTGCCTGAGCCTGTATCTGTGCCTCCTTAACGCGAGCCTCCTGCAGGGCTAGCTGTAACTTAGCTAATTCAATCTGCATTTGCTCATTTGGAGGAGTTACATTAAACAAGCTTTCATTAATCATGTCAACAATTTGATCTTTAGAATGATGAGAGCGAACAGCAATTCCCAATTGTTGAGCAACAAGCTTAAGTTCATTCTTTGTTCTGTTTTCTACATCACACACTGTTTGCACATTTGACAAAAAATCTTTGGCTTCATCAAGTGTAGTAATAGTAGACATCATGAATAAGTAACAGTCACAAAATATCAAGCAATATCCTTATGATAATATCCTGAATATCCTGATATGAGGTCGCCAAATTTATGTTACGGAACAGAGAAAGATAATGTACACTTTAAGTGAGAATACTAAAAATCACTACTGTCCCGTAAAGTTCCAGGTTCAAAACAAAAGAGTTAGGTAAAATTACAAGTTAAAGTTTAATGCTCAAACTAACAACAAAACATTCAGGACTCATAAGGATAATGTAATGGCAAAAAACAGGTTAAATATATGGTTAACTGCAATAGCCTCTATTAACATGAAATTAGCAAGAGTAAATTTACCTAAGTCAGCCCTGATAAAATGAAAATACACTGGGTAATGCTCAGTTAATGCAAGATAAATTATTACAGATACAAAATAATATTAAAACTGGCTGACAAAATGAATCCTATACAAATTACGAAAAAACTCACTAGGCCTACAAATCAACACCTTATGCTATACAGTACAAGGAAAAAAAATGCAATAACAGATATACTCAAATTACACAGCTGCTAGATGGTTGGAGACTTCCTGAGCACTCACAATAATAATAACTGTACAGGGGAGGACAGAGATGTGAACAAAATGAGG
This sequence comes from Coenobita brevimanus, assembly GCF_032717465.1. Classification (NCBI taxonomy): domain Eukaryota; kingdom Metazoa; phylum Arthropoda; class Malacostraca; order Decapoda; family Coenobitidae; genus Coenobita; species Coenobita brevimanus. Next base: position 32,540,194 of record NC_137047.1, read on the forward strand.
AGTAGATCTAAGTGGCAATGATGCAGAGACCGAGCTCATTATATAGGGGCCAGCAGAGCTTGATACAACTTGTAAGAAGGACGCGCAAATGAAGCCATGGGGACAAAGAGTTGACAATCCCGCACTGAATAACAGAAAGGACGACTTACTCTACTATAACGGTAGAAGGGGGGGACTGAGGCAGAACACGCTCGTGATCAAACAGGCAGCACACTGTACGTTAGAATTACACAAAGGATGATGAAATCATAGGCTATGTAACAATATATATATATATATATATATATATATATATATATATATATATATATATATACACACACACACACACAAAATAAGCACAGGAGAAATGAAAGGAGCGACAGTGAGTACCTACGTATAATACATCTTCAGACAAAGTGAGACAGAAACGTAAAGGGTAGAGGTCTTTTATGCACACCCGCAGTAGGTAGTGGCACACAGAACAAAGGATGACCTGAATTTTTACCTGCGGCTTCACTTATGGTCACCTGCAGCAGAAACTGGAACACAACAAAGGATGATCTGAATCTAAAAATGGGTGATGGGTGATAGGTACCTTTCTTTTTTCTTCCTTAGGGATGCACGTGACAAAGGAGGAGGGAGTAGGAGGGGAGGAAAGGGGAGGGGGAGGGAGGGGGAAGGAGGAGGGGAGGAGGGGAAGGGAGAAGGGAAGAGGGGGGAGGGAGGGGGAAGGAGGAGGGGAGGAGGGGAAGGGAGAAGGGAAGAGGGGGGAGGGAGGAGGGGAAGGGAGAAGGGAAGAGAGGGGAGGGAGGAGGGGAATGGAGAAGGGAAGAGGGGGGAGGGAGGAGGGGAAGGGAGAAGGGAAGAGGGGGGAGGGAGGAGGGGAAGGGAGAAGGGAAGAGGGGGGAGGGAGGAGGGGAAGGGAGAAGGGAAGAGGGGGGAGGGAGGAGGGGATAAATACTGCTGCTTAAGACCTAGAGGATTAATGCTGGGTGTGTCCCACACACGTGTGGCTACACCACCAGGAGATGACAGGGAACAATCAGTTGTTAGTCTGGGGGATACTGCTTTAAAATTAATTCAGTTAACAATTTATCACACTTAAAATGACCATAGCTCATGTTTACATTCATTTCATATATGCCAGAAATTAGACAAGATTCTATTACATTTCTTTCATCTAAGCTTTTTGATCTTGCTAGAATCTTGGAGCCTGTCCAGTCAATATGGTGATCACTGGATGCTTTGTGCTGAAATAAACCACTACTCTGTTGGGCTGTCCTTACACTGTATTCATGTTGTGAGACTCTAGTTTCCAAATCTTTTCCAGATATTCCTATGTAAAATTTGTTACAGCTATTACACGGGATTTGTAAACAACGCCTGAATTACTGAAAGGGCTGTTCTTGATTTTTTTTTTTTTTATTGTGTTCTAATATTTGAATACTACTTGTACATTGAGTTTCCTCAGTATGTGAACAACATCAAGATAATTTTCATGGAAGGAGAGGACAACGGTTCTTTGAATATTCTGGCGATCTGGCTTATTAGTTTTCCCTTCAAGGAATCGTTTCTTGGCTGTATTGTGGGACTGAGTTAGTATGCTTTGTGGATATTTTTGCTTCTTTCCAATACTCTGAATCATTTTTAGTTCATCATCTAAAAATTCTGGGTCTGAAATTCTATATGCTCTTAGGTACATGGATAAGAACACAGATCTTTTTACATTAATATGATGGTTTGAATAGTAATGAACATATGACATAATATTTGTAGGTTTTCTGTATACCTTAGTCTTCAAAACATTTTGGTCCCTGATAACTTTTACATCCAAAAATGGCAATTCATTATCCATTTCCATCTCCTGAGTAAACTTAATCGCTGGAACTAACGAAATTAATTGCAGGAGAAATTCATCAATGGGAAGACTGTTATGCCAGAAGCACAGGATATCATCAACGTATCGGATCCAAACTATGTTTTGCTCCTTTATGGAGGTCAGTAAATGTTTCTCAAAGTATTCCATGTAAATATTTGTCAGAACTGGGGAGAGGGGATTACCCATGGCCATACCAAATTTTTGTGTGTAAAATTTACCTTCAAAGGAAAAAGAAGAGTTCACAATGCACAAGTTAATTAGCTTGATAATGTTTTCAGAGGGAATACCATCAATGTTACTACCCAGAATGCTTGGCAGGAAAGTTAAAACATCATCAACAGGGATATTTGTGAATAATGATTTAACATCAAAGCTGACTAATTTGTAGGGGTACATGACATTTAGAGATTTTAACTTTCTTACCAAATCCACATTGTTTTGTACAAATGAATTAGAGATAGTGCCTACAACAGGGGACAACAGTGTTATAAGCCACTTGGAGAGTTTGTATGTCGTAGAGCCTACAGAGCTTACAATTGGCCTGATGGGGTTGTTAGGTTTGTGAGTTTTAATCAAGCCATACATATTTGGTGCAGATGGATTTTGCACAGAGAACTGTTTGATCAAGTCATCCCTTCCTCTTAGCACAGTCTTGATTTCTTTATGGAATTTTCTACATTGTTTTTCAGTTGGATCGTTTTTTAGTTCACTGTAGGTGTTGGTATCACGCAACAGTTCACTCACTTTTTCCTTGCAGTCATATTAGTTCATGACTACTACAGCGCTGCTTTTATCAGCTGTAGTTATATGCAGGGAGACATCTTTTTTCAATTTGTCCAAGGCATTCACAAATCTTTTAGGAGCAGAGTTGTTATTATTCTTAAACATTGCCCCATTTAAAATGCCACGAATAATTTCACTATTTTCACTTGATTGTTTTTCCATTTGAAACAAGGACTTTCCAACCTGCACTGGGTTTATCTTCTTGCCATAAGAAAACGATAAACCATAACCTAGGGCACATAAGGTATCCCGATCTAAGTCTTTAGATGACAGGTTTATGACGCAATCTGGATTCATATGTATGTTCCAATAGCTGTTTTCAATCAGTCCTTTTAATTTCTGTTCATGCTTAAGTTTCAAACTAATAGTTTCATTGGTGAGAACTTGATATTAGTGAGAGAAAACTATGTGTTGATTTTCCGATGTTAGTATGTTTCTAATACTCTGTTTCTTGGTGTCCGAAATTTTATATTTGCATTTTGTTTCTTCTCTGGTTTTGGCAATGGATCTTATCAGGGTAAGCTTCTCGTAATCTCCAAATGGCTGTTCACGTTGAGTCGATCAGGCAGAAGAGACTTAGGTATTACTTGCACCTCTAGATACCTCTTAAGGAACTGCAACCTCTGCTTTGCTCGGTGTGCACGTAATAATGAAGAAAGTCTTGACAGAGGACTCGAAGGCTGGGGTTTGACTCAAGGAAAGCACTGAAGGCGTACGTTGTATCCATATTTGCAGAGACTTCACTTCACCGTGAAGAAATGTATGCAAAATAACCACATTTGAGGATTTGGTAAGAAAGTTAAAATCTCCAAATGTCATGTACCCCTACAAATTAGTCAGCTTTGATGTTAAATCATTATTCACAAATGTCCTTGTTAATGATGTTTTAACTTTCCTGCCAAGCATTCTGGGTAGTAACATTGATGGTATTCCCTCTGAAAACATTATCAAGCTAATTAACTTGTGCATTGTGAACTCTTCTTTTTCCTTTGAAGGTAAATTTTACACACAAAAATTTGCTATGGCAATGGGTAATCCCCTCTCCCCAGTTCATAGCATATCTATGAGTCACATGTCATTAAGTGCTTTAACTGCATATATATATATATATATATATATATATATATATATATATATATATATATATATATATATATCCCATTGGCACCCAGTCTCCTTAGTATAGGACGGAACTGGGCATTTTTTAAACTTAGTAAACCCCGGGTAGGGACCTGTGAGCTTCATGAAAATGAGAGGACAGGCGGAGGCCAGTACGCCTAGCGCCCTTCCAGCAAAATCCCTCGCACAGGAATTCCAGGACTCTCTCTCTCTCTCTCTCTCTCTCTCTCTCTCTCTCTCTATATATATATATATATATATATATATATATTTCCCAATATATGTATATATATTGGGGAGGCGGTGGCTGAATCGGTAGAGAGGCGGCCTGCACTCCTGAAGGACCCAGGTTCGAATCCCGGCTGGGGCAGGGAACAGTTTAAGGATTTGAATTTCATAGAAGCAGACTTTCCTGATCTACCAGATGACCGCCGACATGTCGTAACAATACCCCCGCTAATACCAATACACCAGTCCTGTATGAGACAGCCCTAGCATGTATTCAATATGGACGGTGGGTGTTAGCGCCGAAGTGGTGACATGTGGAGGTGTAGGAGGACTACTGGGCCTTGGGATAAGCTACTGCCCCCGAGATATAGGCCCTGAAACCAATGCCCAGAGTCGGACACATAAAAAAAATATATATATATATATATATAAAGATTATATATATATATAGATAGATATATATATATAGATAGATGGATTGATATATATATATATATATATATATATATATATATATATATATATATATATATATATATATTGTACAGTTCTCCGCACAATTTTTTTTATTTTAAATAACAGAACAGAGGAAGGAAAAACAAACGAATAAAAAAAATAATCCATACACCAGATTACTGGTGTCCTCTGTTCATAAAATATCTGTAACAGTTAGCCTTGAACAGCTGCAGGTTGAAGTTTGGAGGGAAACAACTCTGGGGAAGCGAGTTCCAGAAAGATGCAGTTTGGGGAATTAAAGAATTCTGATAGGCATAAGTTCTGCAATATGGCTGAGTGATATGCCAGTCATGAGCCCTACCAGATGCCAGTGTAGCACGAGGGAAGGCATGGAGAGGTGGCACCATGGAAGCAACTTCGTCTGAGCATGTGCCATAAAAATATCTGTAAAATAATGCAAGGAAGGCAATATTCCTTACTTGTAGAGGAGCTAGTTTATTTGTAATGGCAGGGTTGTTAGTAATTCCAACAGCTTTCTGTGTACAGTACAGGTTTCTCTCTTCATTCTGACTTGTTAACTCATCCTCTTCATGCCCACAGTGGGGGGCGGAGGGACGTTGGTTACAAGAGTGACAACGTCAGTTAACACTTACTTGGTCGTGGTGTAGTTGTCTCCTGCCTGGCTCGCACCTGAGAGTCCCGGGTTCGATTCCCGGCATATTGGTAATTCATCAGATGATTTTTCCTGTGTACAGTACAGGTTTTTCTCTTCATTCGGACTTGCCGTAAGTGCTTGGGATAGATTAAAAGCATCCACTTGCCCGAGTGCCAGGGGTTTAAATCATCGTCTTCATGCCCACAGTGGGGAGTGGAGGGACGTTGGTTACAAGTGTGACAACGTTTACCTGGTCGTGGTGTAGTGGTATGCTGCCTGGCTCTCACCTGAGAGTCCTGGGTTCGATTCCCGGCATATTGGTAATTTATCAGATGATTTTTCCTGTGTACAGTACAGGTTTCTCTCTTCACTCTTCTTTCCAACAGCTTTGTTCTGAATATTTTATAGTTGTTTTAATGCAACCTCGCCACATCCATTCCACAAGGGTGAGCAATATTCAAGCTGAGAGCGCACATGACTCTTAAAAATTATAGCTAACTGCTCATCACCCTCCAAGTCAAATCGTATATTCGGCAACGCCGAACCCAGATCCCCAACCCCCTCCTCACCCAACCTCATATTACCTTCCTCCCCCACCTTCCACTGACTCATAATTCTATCTCACTTGTATGAGATATACAGTAGGTTTCGTGAACCATCTACATCAGTTGCTTTACGTGCATCGTGGTGCATTGTACAGGATGGTATTTAATGACTCGATTTGAATCCGTGCATGAAAGGGTTTATTTCTGTGTCTCATAAGTAAATTTTAAATTAAAAAAGAATGGCACCACATTCTGTCGAGTTAAAAATACAGTATGTATTCACTGTTCATAATACAGATCATGAATATACTATGCATGAAGCATATTGCGGACAATGTAGAGAGAGAGAGAGAGAGAGGGAGAGTGTTACTGGCATAGGTAGTGTATAACACTAAGCCAGTGTTTGTTGACCATGCGGTGCCGTGTCATAACAGTTGAAATGCATCTTATATTTCCACAACGTTTCATATACAAAAGGAATCTATTATAATATCTTTCAAGAATTAAGCAATGTCGCTTGTAAAAAATCAACAACTGTATCCCACTCGGGCATCAAACCTTGGACCCATGGAAATGCAGGATTGGCGGATTGGTTTGCGTGTTTACCTGCAATGCCATCAGTCCTGGTCTAGGTACTCTGGTGGGGTGTGGGTGGTTAATTCAACAGTATTAATTAGAAGGGCAAAGAAACCATTGGTAGTGTTTATTCCCTATTTGGTATTTTACCTTTATTTGCTTACAGATTACTGTCTTTTAGATTTATATACCCTGCCGTTAGGAGAGGCAAGCTATTATGACACAAATATTTATGAGCAGTAACGTAAATAGATGTTATCCTGCCTTACTATGACAGTGCTAAAGCTCAAAATAAGTGAATAGTTCCTAATGTAACAAAAGATATTATTTCCCAATGCACCTACACGTTCCAGTGCATCGTCAGTAACCTCAATAACTTGTCCAGCCCTCATCTGCATCTATGACACCCTGTAACCTTTCCCACATATTTGCTACATAGTTATATATTACACTGTGGTTCCCTCGAAAATTCTCCCATTCGTGCCTCGTGTGGTCCAGTAGTTGCTGGATGATCTGCTCCTGGCTTGGCATCCACGTATTTACAATGGTCCCCCACATGTTCTCAGTGGGATTCAGGTCACACCCTTTACTAGGTCAGTCCAATAACTCCAAGTGACGCTGTTCTTGGAACCCTTGCTTCACAAAACGGGCTGTATGAATTGGTGAGTTGTCCTGCAATTTTAAATACTGAACACGTTAGCAATTACATATTGGGTAGGCAATGCATAATATAACCACAACAATACCCGTTTTTTTATAGTTAATTTTTAAAATCACGTCATGCAACTTCTACAATGAATATATTGTATAATGTGCGGAACCGCAAGATTCCTACAAACAAACTGATTTTATACAGGCAGGACCAGGACGTCTATTGGTCATGGGCTGGACATAGTAAGGAGGAGCATTTGCACATGGATTAATTTACGGGTGTCTCTCTGTCATTCTTAGTAGGTCTCGTGATCTATCTATCTGTCTATCTATGTATCTGTCTATAAGCAAATCTGTATACTAACAGGTAACCAACCAGGATATTACAAATCACTACATTCTACTGGAGTTTAACACGTAACACACACAGCTACAACATACAGACTAACCTGCACAAAAACGATATCCTCAGGGTAGGGTAAGGCATACTGGTGAACACCAGGCAGCATCACTTCTTCGAGAAGTTCGATGTATTGTTCTGCACTGAAGCGGCCTTGGATCTCTGCTAGCTCTTCAACGTCATACAAATGTATCCAGCCCCAGATATTTGAGGTCACATGTCCACTCCTTGCTGTTTCATAGAGATTTCTTTTTTCATGTCTTGTTCCATCAGCTCTCCAACAATGAAGTTTCCCATGGGTTGTTGAACAAAACGTTTTTTCGTCGCTGAAGTACCAGTATGTAAGATCATTATGGACATGTTGGCGAGCAAACTGCGACCTGACTTCATGATGTCATTCCTCAAGTTTTGGTTTTGGAGCAGGAGGATGGTGGTGAATTCTGGATTCATGTAAAGGCCTTCGGATAGTGTCAGCTGAGAGGTTCAAATTCAGTGCTTCTCGAAGAGCACATGCACTGGTGTGTGGGTTGTTCCGAACTTCATTTAAAATCCTCTGCTCGTCATCTGGGGTGGTTTTTCTTGGGGCTCCACACCTGGGTAGATCTAAGATATTGCCAGACTCCTGCCATCTCCCGACCCACCGTCGAACTGTTGGTTTGGGTATACCCATCAACGCTGCTATTTCTGCAACTCAAAAGCCAGCAGCCCACATGCCAATAATCTGCCCGCATTGGGCTACATTCCTCTGCGGTCGGTTCATTACTGGAAAAGCTGATATGATCACCTCCCTATGTATAATTGAGGTGTGACCAAACATCGTGCCGGGAACCTATACAACACCTCGGCTACACGAATTAAGGTGTTATGGCTTCAATGCTTCGAGTGGCGTAGCATATCTTATCACCTTCGTGACCACTATCACTGGTCCTATTATTGTAGACGCGGTTGAAAGTGTGTGAATGTGCTTCAAGGGCCTATTAATGTTACTGTTTTCTTTGCTGTATTTCTCGCTTCAAATGGAAACGTCAGTTTGGTAAACTTAAGGTGAATCGGTGAATTACTATTCGCTCTCTCTCTCTCTCTCTCTCTCTCTCTCTCTCTCTCTGCATTGTCCGCCATATGCTTCATGCGTAGCATATTCGTGATTTGTATTATGAACAGTGAACACATACTGTAATTTTAACTAGACGGAACGTGGTGCCATCCATTTTTAATTTGAAATTTACTTACGAGACACGGAAATAAAAGTAAAGCAACTGATTTAGATGGTTCACGAAACCTATATGTCATACACGTGAGATAGGACTATGAGTCAGTGGAAGGTGGGGGATGTTAGTACTACGAGGTAGGGTGAGGAGGGGGTTGGGGATCTGGATAAGGCGTTGCCGAACGAACTATTTGACTTGGAGGGTGAGGAACGCCATTTGTGCGGCAAACTGTACATGTTATCATTTATCTCACATTAAGACGCATGATAAGGTTATATGTTGTGGGCGTGGTGGCAGTGGGCAAAATAAAAGAACTATAAACTGCGCTACGTATATTCCATGTGTTGCAAGTTATACTTAAACTGCAAGTGTTGTCAATATGTTACCTGAAGATGCAGACTGAGGAGGGTGTTGTTGCGGGCGTTGTGACAGAGGTCGCAGGAGGACCATGTGAGGGCATGGCCTTGAGGGTGGCAGGTGAAGGTGAGGGTTCTGGTGGTACGGGCGGGGACGTACAATAGAAGCAGGGTGAACAGGCTTGCCACCAGCAGCACAACACTCAACACCACACGGTACCGACCAGTCTTGTCTGCTACCCATCCTGACACATAACACATCATGTCATCATCATTCTGATTTCCATCATCAGTATTAATTAATTTCCCACCTAATGATTGAATGAAGTAGACTTAAGATACAAAAAGTAAGGATAAAGAAAGAACGGCTAAGGAAGACCCATTAATATCATGTCCTGTGAACTGTTACAGATACTCAGTCGTCCATCATTCCAGCCCCTGGAATCCTCTTTGCACCTCAAAGTGTACGTACGCATATTATACTCTCTCTCTCTCTCTCTCTCTCTCTCTCTCTCTCTCTCTCTCCTGAATATTTATGTCCGGATAGTTAAGCTGTTATAAACAGATTATAATGAACTTGAATGGAGGGCGAATGAATTTGTGACACATTTCATTAAGCTTGCTAGTTTAAGTGTCGGATAGGTGAGGAATGAAGAGCTGGAATAGAAAGGTGGGGACTGCCTCCCCCCCCTTCTTCACATACACGCAAAAGTATTGTTACTCGTTAGTAACACTCATTCTCAGGGAGAAGACTGTAGCACCAAGTGAACAGGGCAGTACCCCCAAGGTGGATGGAAAGCTGATGACAGAGGGAGCTGGAGCTCCCGTTTTATCAGTACTAACTTCGGACCATCCAAATTTGCTGAACTTTTTCAGTGTTTCAGTAACACAGAGAGTAGGCCAGCATACTCTCCAGTAAAATTCCTGTGACTTTCAACACCAAACCCCATGCCCATTGCACACCATACTCCCATTCAGAATTTAAGAAAAATTACATCTCAGCACCAAGCCTCGGAGTCTTCAGGGAGGGAGGAAGGTAAAATAAAGCCCCACCATCCACCCTTCTCTTGGTGACGACCAAGCAAGATGCCTGGAACCACTGTCTGACTCACTCAATATTCACATCCGCAACATTCGTGACCTTTCCTCTAACTTTCTCTCTGTTGAACATCACCTTTCCTCCTCTAAACCTCATCTTCTCTTCCTCACCCAGACTTAACAGTCTGAGGCAGCGATGGCAGACCCTTCTTTGTATCCTCCTATAGTCTCTATACTCACTTTAAAGCCAAAGGTGCCTGATTTACATGTGTACAAACAAAACAACATATTTTGCTCTCGTGTTCCTGAACTTGCATCCTCTGAATTCTCTGCTCTGACTTCTGCTATCCTGTCATTTTTGGACTAAATATATCTGTGCTGTGTACTTTTCCCCTAATTCTACTGACTATGAAAAATCCTTCGACTATCTTACTTCTAAGATGAAAAATATCATATCAGTTTCTTATTTTGCTGAAATTTCCATCTTAAGTGATTTCAGTATTCACCACCATCTTCAGTTCACCTCTCCTTTCACTGATCGACCTGATGAACAAACCTACATCTTTTCTATCCTTAATGACCCAGAGCAAGTTGTACAGTACCCTACCCGTATCCCTGATGGCTTTGGAGAGAGTTCCAACATCTGTCTTGGAGAGTATCAACGTACTTGACTTCCTCCTTGCAACTAATCCTTCTGTTTGCATGCTTGTACTGTTAATCTTTTCTCTCTGTTGGGTTCCTCTGATTACAACCTTATCATCGTAACCTGCCCTATTGCTCCAGTAAAATCTGTGGACCCTCCCAAGAAGCGGCAGCTGTGGCACTTTGGAGCTGCTGATTGGGAAGCCCTGAGGCAGTACTTCTTTGATTTCCCTTAAATTATTATTGCTTCCATGGCGGACAGCCATCTAAGCATGCCTCGTGCATTACAGGGGTTATTCTTTCAGGCATGAAGCCATACATTCCTCTTATCCTTCTTCCTCGCATAAAAATAATAAAAAAAACAAAAAAACAAAAAAACAAGGAGAAAACCTACAAAAGGTACCAGAGGCACCCACCCCTGAATCTCAACTCTTTTCTATTTCTGCTCGGAATCCCCCTAATGGGTTCTTCACTCTGCAAAAAATAATTTCATCTCTACTAAATTCCCTGAAATCCTCAACTCAAAGTTTTACTCCTGGAACCTTGTCAAAAACCTTGCTAACAACTACTCTGATGGTTCCGTGTTTGTATTTTCAACTGATAATGCAGAACTCTTCACTCAGACTTTCTACTCGTACACCATTTCTGCCTTAGACGATTCCTATGCTGTTCTTCCATCACTTATCCCCTTTGACTTCCTCATGGCTGACATTAAAATTTCATCTATTGATGTTTTTTCTGCCATCACTGGCCTCAATACTTGCAAAGTATATGGGCCTAACAGGGTTCCTCCTGATGTCCTCAAGAACCGTACTTCAGTGCTTACACCCTGCCAAGGTAAACTCTTCTTCCTTTGTCTGTCAACTTGTTCCTTTCCTTCTTCCTGGAAACTTGCTTTCATTCAGCCTGACCCAATGAAGGGTGGCCATTCCCAGCCATTGGAGTATTGCCCGATTGCTTTAACATCCTGTATTTCTAAGGTTTTTGAATCTATTCTTTAAAAAAATAAATAAATAAATCACGTTTTCTACAACAACCTTCTTTCTAATCATCAGTATAGTTTCCACGGACGCTCCAATGGAGATCTTCTCACCTTTCTTTCAGACTGCTGGTCATCCTCCTTTTGGGACTTTGGCGAAAGTTTTGCCACTGCACTTGACATCTCAAAGGCTTTCGATTGAGTCTGACATAAATCTTTAAATTCCACACTGTCTTCTTAAGGTTTCTATCCTTCAGTCTGTGCCTTCATCTCTACCTTCCTTTCTGGTCATTTTATAGTTGATCTAGTGTGTTGTTGCAATTATGATATTGTTCAAGTAAACAAACATACCGTTTCCTAACATTCCTGATGGTACACTATTCATCAACCCTCTTGCACACCACAAGTTTCCAGTAAGTTTTGGAGCCAGGCACAAAACCAAAACCTCGCTCAGGCTGCCTCCACTCGCGCAGGAAGGTAAAAAATCCTAGGGCCAAATTTATCCTCGGCAAGTGCTCATATTGTAATAAATCGTAGCCCACCATCCTCGCTGATGTTTATTCTATACGATAAGCAAAAATAAAAAATGAATAAATGTACAGAAATGAAGTGAGAATAAACCTTAATTAGGTGAAAACTAGTTTCTAATAACTTCCCAACATCACTTTACAAAATTTTTCCCGGGACATGCAGTTGCAAAGTACATGTCTACAGTATACGCAGAATTTCACGAGCTTTCTAATGAGCCCCGTGGTGATGTGATACACCCAATAGTTTTCGAGTAAATAAAAAAAAATCGCCTAAAAATGTCTGATTTATTTATCATTTCATATGTTATTATTGACACTGTAACAAACATATGTAAATTATTCCCAGTTTTGTAGCCCGAAGGTTAAGGATGCCCATGATATAACACACATTGTTATAACCCTTACTGTTATTGAGAAAATGAATTGTGAAAACTTAGGAAGGGTTGTGCGTGGTAATAGCGCATAAGCTCGTGCAAGTATGTTTGTGTTTCGGAAATTTTCCCATAATATTAATTTGCACACATAGGTTAATTTGCTTTACAAAAGCATGCATTAAAAAATCATCAGCTTGCTCATGCTTTCTTCGGATTTTTGATGCGACCTATAATTTATGAGTAAAATCTACCTATCTATCTATCTATCTATAGCCTGATGCCCTAATCCCGCAAAGGGTGGCCACAGACAAAACGCCTCCAAGTCACTCTGTCACCTACCATTTGACTGCCCTCCCCCAAGCTCACTCCCCCCTCCATCATATACCACTCAACTCCATCCCCTCCATGTCACTCCACATGCATCTCTCAAGTAACTCATTTCCACTGCTCTCACTCTTGACTTGTTCCCCTCTGGCAAGGACCATGCGTCGCTTCCCAACGTCAGGGTAGGGACTACAACACTATCATGCAGTGACTTCTTAACTTCTATACTCACCTCCCTGTTTCTCATCACTGCTTTCAGTGAACCAACAACCTTCCCTCCCTGCTGTACCCTTTCAAGCACTTCATCCCCAAAAGTTCAGTCAGTACTCAACACACAACCCAAGTACTTGAATGCACTCACATTCTCCATATTCTCACCATCCAACCTCACTGTGGATTCTGTGACTTCATTCCTCTCAAACACCGTAACTTTACTTTTGTTTATATTAACTTTCAGATTCCTCTTCCTACGCACTGTCCCAAATTCATTCACCAAGCCATGCAACTCCAATTCATCTTCACTCAATAATAATGTATCATCAGCAAACAGCAACACCGGAATCTTCCACATGACACCCTCATTCATTAAAGACACCCCCACATCCACTGCCCTACCTTGCACCTCTTTTACAACCCCATCCATGTATATATTAAACAGCCATGGAGACATCACACACCCCTGTTTCTTTCCCACATTTAGATCAAAGAACTCACTCAGTTCATCATCCACTCACACCGTAGTCCTAGCTCCTACGTACATACTCTTCACAGCACTCAATAATTACCCCTCCACTCCATATATTCTTAATACCTTCCACATACCTTGCCTATCTATTCTGTCATAAGCTTTCTCCAAGTCCATGAAGGCAGCATACACTGTCTTTCCCTTCTCTAGATAGTTCTCCACTAAACAGCATAAAACAAATATCTGATCTACACACCCTTTTCCTTTCCTAAGTCCTCCTTGTTCTTCTCCAACTAACTCCTCTGTTATATGCCTAACCCTATCAATGAGTATTCTACCATACATTTTTCCAGTCACACTAAGAAGGCAAATACCCCTATGGTTACCACATACTTCTCTCTCCCCCTTTCCTTTGTATAAAGGAACAATTATACTTGATTTCCAGTCCTCTGGAACCCTTCCACCTTCCCAAGCCAATCTACACAACTTCCATATCTATTCCACAGCAATCTCACTCCCATGCTTCAGCATTTCACCACACACTCCTTCAATTCAATTCCTGGGGCTTTTCCCACCTTGATCTTTTACTTCCGCCCTACTAATCTCTTCCTCCAATCTCTCATCTCTTCTTCTCCCAGCCATTCCCCAACCACTTATAATCGCACTGCTCTCACTCTCTACATTCAACAAATCCTCAAAGTGCTCCTTCCATCTCCTCAATTTCTCTCTCTTTACCAATAATCTATTATTCCCATCTTTTACTCCCTTACTATTTCCCCTTTCACGGTGTCTTTACGAGTAAAATACATGAGAGAAAAACAATGATATGCACCACATTTTCCCTATGAGAATATACAGGAAACTCACACGGAGGGAGGTTCATCACATCGCCTCACTTTCTCCTCCTCACCCCAGTCACTTTCAAAAACACTCTCCCCAGATTCTTTGTCTGTGTCCTCCTCACTTTCAGTTTCACTGAATAAATATTTCAGGCACTCTTCCTCGGATATCCCTTTCCCTTACGTCGTGGCTACTTTCAGTATTGACAGGGAATGGTCACTAGCGGTTACTGACGTGGGATTTGTATTTCTCTGAAAATGTATAAAAAACATTTATACACCTTCTTCACTGGCACATTTGCACTGTATAACACACTGTCACTATAATACACGTAAGGTATGGACGGGTGACATAATAGAAAACGAGGAATAAAATGGCCGGCCGCGCGCTAGCACACCCTCCTTTCCTGACTGCTGAGAGGACGCTGAGCTAATAAATAGCTCGTCCTTGTGACAGATTGTGGAAAATACATTATTTTCTGGTCCAATATGTTGGAAGACGTCACTTAACAATGGCATTGTAAACAGATCTGAGATTATGTATTGGTTTAATTTGCAATAACCAATGACCACACACATGTCACTGTTTTGTTTGGGCACATAAAATAATGGTGGATTCCACAGGGAGACTGATGACTCAATAAGACCCGTTTTTGACATTTCATTCACATATTGATTTGCAAGGGTATATTGTGAGTGTGCTACCCTATATGCTGGTACAATAATCCCTTTAAGACCTGAACGCCCAAGTCCTGGACACCCCAAGTCCCGGACATTTTGGGCTTGGATCCAAAAATGGCCAAAAAACGTCAAAATGCAAAAAAAAAAAAAAAAAGCCAATGTGTTCATCCCTACCCCAAATTAGCCGCACTGTGATGAACAGCTATGTTTTGGCACATAGTTCTGGCAATGTCTGCTAGCGTGCCACTGCATCCTCCCCACTTCCCGCCTACCTACCGTTGTGACTGCGCGCTCGTCGTCATGGCTGTCCATGTGCTCACTTTTGTGGTGGACAGTGAATAAACTGCAATACCTCACCCCTAGACCACATGGGAATTTACAGTGTTGTGCAGTGTTAAGAAATAAGAATTCAGAGTGCAAAGGATTAAGTGCAGAGTGCAACACTGGGGTGTTGCAACTGGCGTGGTGCAAGTAAGAACAGAATGTGCAGTGCTAAACAATTAGTTCACAGTGCAAAGGATTAGTGCAGTGCAACACTGGATTACCGTACATGCTTCAAGTACACTTTCATCAGTGTCAGAGCCATAGAGGAGGCAGGTTAATCTTCGCAACGGTCACGGAAGTGTCGTAAGTACCCTGTACACTGCTAGTTTCCATTCTCACTTCTAATTTCTCATTCTCTGGTTCATTTTCATTTATTTTATGGTTTCTGCCCCTTATTTGTGTGAATAGGGTCTTATATAGATGCCGTGCACGTATGGTAGGATGTTATTTAGGTGGCTCTCAAAGTTAGGTTGGGTTGGGGTCTATAAGTACCTGTCCAGGGGCATTTTTCCCATGTCTCAGACAAAATCAAGTCCTGGACATGCCTTTGGCTCTATTACATCAGATCTTCGAGGGATTACTGTACATACATTGGTCCTGAATCCTGGTCTACATTAATCTTGTGTTCAGTCAGGTTATTACAACCTAATTGTTCCCCAGGTATTGCAACTCTCTGTCGGTGTTTTTATAATATGTCCAGTAGATCATTTTCCACATCAGAATTTCCTGAGTGAATCAAACTCTCCTTTACGCAGCCTATGTCCAACGATTTTATGTTATTTGATGTTCCAACTATTGTTACTTCACGTGTAGGAGCTGGACCAGTCTTTAAATTGCACATACAAGTTCCTTTTTTGACCTGCACTTCTCCATTCATCTTATTATTCAGTACCAAATGAGCTGTAAGTGGGGAAGGTACTGCGCAGTTCTGTCCCTTTATATTTCACTCTTACCCCTGTCCCGGCCATGCAACGTATTTCACTATACCAGTAGTGCTTGTCTATAGTGTTCCGGCACTGTTGTGATTAGATTTGGTGTTTGCAATAGTTAATTTGGTGTTTGTGAAGCATTCCTGATCGTTATCAGCCGTTGGCCCAATAAAGATTGTGCTACTGTTTCTAATCAAATACACTGCCTCTGCCTTGCACCAAATGTGATTATTGAGCTACAAAAAATAGTGACAGTGAATCATGTGAAAACAGTGTGCATATCTAGTGTACAAAGAATTGGTGAAGTACATGCAGTAGCTTAGAGGAAGGCAGGAAATCGCCCTACAGTCAGGACATGGCATGGGTACACTTTAGTTTTTTGCGTTTATCTCGAGAACTATGAGGCCTAGGATCACTGTTTTGGCTCAAATAAAAGCCAGTGAAATTCTGCATAGGATGATAAAATAAAAACATAGCAGTGGCAAGAAAAGTTTTTCGCTGGAGCTCCCCAAATAAAAAAAATCTGTTGTCTGTCGGAAATGGGTTTTACTTTTTTGCTTATTACTTGAACACCATACCTTGTATCAAACTGGAACCTCTGGCATTCGAAAGCTAATAAATTTCTCTTCCCAATGATGTATAACATGTAGAGATTGATTAGAAAAACATTCGACTTATGATGTTGGGAAGTGAGATGTATGTTCCTGAATGTTTATTCACACGGCCCTACATATAGTGTTTTTTTTTTTTTTGCTTATCATGTAGGACAAACATTGGCAAATAGTAATATGTTGGTTATGTGACAAAATAAATATGTTTGGGTGGTGAAAATAAGCCGAGAATACACTTTTTTGGAGCATGCGGCGGGTGGGGGGAAGGGGAGAAAAGCTGGCACGTCATGTCCCAGAAAACTTATTAACTTATCCATGCGAAAGGGTTAAGTTACCCTTATCGTACAACAGTAATCAATGTCTCTTCGTTGAAACAGATCATTTCTCAAGATATGTGATTTTGGCCCCAATTAACCCGAGGCGTCCCGTTGACGTATGGGTACGTTGCAACATTTTGCATTTGCCAGTCCCATCGACGTACTGGTACGTTTTGCAATTGCAAGGTCCCTAATTTGCACAATTTTCAATTTTTGCATGTGATTTTTCGTACGTATACACGGGACACCTTCCTCTATTCCTCTACAAGATGCCAAGCAGGGACAGTGCCTTACACCGCATAACCTCCCCCCCCCTGCATGCCATTGTCTCGGCAATTCACCTGTTACCAGTGACCTGGCCAATAAAGACATTCAGGGCCAGAGTGATTCCCCAATTGATGACAATGTGGAGGACAAAGTTTACATAGCATTAGAGGAAGAAACAGTCAGAAATGATGATCAGGTAATGTGGTAAAAGAAGGTCAGGAATGGTGATGAGTTAGTGAGTGAAACAATGCTTATTATGCCTATATTACTGTTTGAAAACCAATATACTCTCATACTACATATAAATTCGTACCAAATAAATAAATACCATTTAGAAGTGGTGTGGAATAGTTATCCTCCCACAGAACCCGTTTTCTTTGCAGCCAGCCTGATAGAGAACCCTGTAAGGTAAGGAGGTACTCCTACCTGTATCGAGTATTTTAAATCTCAGGTGAGCGATTTCTCTATGAATTTTCGATGTTTCTCACCAAAAGCAGAGGTTTTAGCCAAAAAAATTTTTTTCCAAAAATGGTCGGGACTGAGGGGTGTCGGAGGTGCGAAAGTGGTCGGGACGTGACGGGTTAAGGATAAGACAGCTGAAACAGTGGCAAGGGACACCAAATTTATTAATAGATGATAATGGAGGTGAATTTCATTGTGAAATCTTACAAGAAACAATTATGTTAACAGTACAGTATGAAAATGGTTAATGTCTTAGCCCACCACACAGCATCCACTGGGTTGGTTGAGAGACAAAACAAAAAAATGTTGGATGGGTTACGACACATTGAGAATTATGCAAGCTGGGATGATTGGATTCCAGAGTGGAAGCATCAATTAACTGTACAATAACCAAGTCTCTAGGAGACACACCCAATTTCATTATGTTCAGGACAGACATCAGTTAACCCTCCCATACCTCCCCGTTCTGAACGTGTCAGGGTGACCCGATGGCACTTTGACAGGGCAAACTGGGATGGATTTAGAAATTATCTTGCTGACATTCCACGGCAGTCTCTCTTCTCTAGTGATCCCAATTCTACCCGGTCCCACATTTGTGACTTAATACTAGCTGGTATGGATTTATTCATACCAAGTCAACAGTTCACTAAAAGATCGAACTCTCCAAAATGGTTTGATGGCAACTGTGCCAGAGCAACAGCCCAAAAATCATTAGCATATAACTCTTACTTAAAATAAAAACATCTGAATCACTCTCCCAATTTAAAATTGCTAGAAATCATGCAAAAGCTGTATTAAATCTATTTAAATCAAACTTTCTTCAAAAGCATGCATCAAAACTACTTAACAACCCTAATGACAATAGAATATTCTGGTCAACTCTTAATTCTTTCAATAATATCTTTAACAAGTCATCTTCCATTCCCCCACTAAAATCTTCAGATGGCAACATTACAAATGATCCGCATGAGAAAGCAGATATCTTTGCCAGTACATTTGCCAGAAACTCTATCACAGACGATACCAGCCAGAATTTCCCAGTACTAGAACTTGACTCTCCCGAAATTGCCCCACTTAAAATACAGAAAAGATACGTAAAATCCATTCTAGACAATTTACCTACCAACAAAACTCCAGGCCCTAATGGAATTCCGCCAATTGTTTTGAAAAAGTGTTCCCCTGAACTTGCCTCTGTTCTAGCTAAATTATTCAGACTATGCATACGTACTTCTTTATTCCCAAATTCATGGAAAGAAGCCAATATCCACCCAATTCCGAAGAAAGGAAGTTCGTCTGACCCCTCTGATTACAGAACAATAGCTGTCACATCTTCTCTTGGTAAGGTATTTGAAACTTTAATTAATAAGCACATTGTTAAACATCTTCAATCCAACAACATAATTAGTGATAGACAATAAGGTTTTCGCCACGAAAGATCCACCATTGACAAACTCAATCTCCTAACTCATACCATCCATCAATCAATTGATCTACATGGAGAAACTTATGCAGTAGCTCTTGATATTTCTAAAGATTTCGACAGAGTATGGCACCGTTCCCTCCAAAGAAACGTCGTCTGTGGCACTTTGGAGCTGCAGATTGGGAGGTCCTCAGGCAATAGTTCTTTGATTTTCCATGGAATGATCATTGCTTCTATGGTCAGGAGCCATCTGAGCGTGCCTTGCGCATTACGGAGGTTATTCTCTCAGGTATGGAAGCACATATTCCCTTCTCATATCCGTTGACTAATGCAAGAAAGCCTTGGTTTAATCACACTTGTTCTAATGTTGGCTGCAACAAGGAGAGGGCCTATAAAAGGTACCGAAGCCAACCCACCCCTGAATCACATCTTGTTTGTGTTTCTGCCCGGAATTGTGCTAAGTCTGTTCTTCGCTCTGCTAACAATAAGTTCATCTATACTAAAGGCTCTCAACTCTCCAACTCAAATTCTTCCCATTCCTTCCGGCACCTTGCCAAGAACCTTTCTAATAACTTTACCTCATCATCCTTCCATCCTCTTTTCTATTCTGATGCCTCTGTAGCTATCTCTTCTACTGATAAAGTAGATCTCTTCGCACAGACTTTCTCCTCCAATTTCACCTTAGACGATTCCGGTGCTGTTCCTCCGTCACTTCCCCCTTCAGACTTCCTCCTGGCTGACATTAAAATTTCTTCAGCTGATGTATTTTCTGCCATCACTGGCCTCAACACTAACAATACATATGGGCCTGATTGAGTCTCTCCTGTTGTCCTCAAGAACTGTGTATCAGTTCTTACACCCTGTCTATGTAAACTCTTTTGCCTATGGCTGTCAACTTGTACCTTTCATTCTTGCTCTCATTCAGCCAGTCCCAAAGAAGGGTGACCATTCCCAGCCCTCTAACTATCGTCCAATTGCTTTAACATCCTGTCTCAAAAGTTTTTGAGTCAATACTTAACAGAAAATTTTTAAAGCATCTTTAATATCACAACCTTCTTTCTGATCATCAGTATGGGTTCCGTCAGGGGCGCTCCACTGGAGATCTTCTCACCTATCTTTCAGACTCCTAGTCATCCTCCTTTCGGGACTTTGGCGAAAGCTTTGCCATTACACTTGACATCTCAAAGGCTTTTGACCGAGTCTGGCATAAATCTTTAATTTCCAAATTACCTTTTTACGGGTTCTATCCTTCTATCTGTGCCTTCATCTATAGCTACCTTTCTGGTCGTTCTATAGCAGCTGTTGTAGACGGCCATCGTTCTTCTCCTAGATCTATCAACAGTGGTGTTCCTCAAGGTTCTGTCCTATCACCAACTCTCTTCCTTTTATTCATCATTGACCTTCTACGCTGTACATCTAACCTTATCCACTCGTACGCTGATGATTCCATCCTTTACCATTCCATTTGGTTCCCACAGCGTCCATCTCAGCAGTTACTTCAACAAACAAGGGATGAGGCTATGACACACCTAATGTCTGACTTGGCTCGTATCTCTGACTGGGGTAAAAATAATCTTGTTGTTTTTAATGCATCAACCCAACACAATCTTCCACAGGAGTACCCACTACTGTTTAATAATACTCAGCTTAATTCTGCATCATCCTAGAACTTGCTTGGCGTTTCATTCAGTCGGGACTTATCTTGGAAAGATCATATTGCATCTCTTGTAAAATCTGCGTCCAAGAGATTAGGTGTGCTAAGCTGACTCTGTACCGTCTTTACCCCGGCACAGTTGTTGACTTTATACACAGATTTTATTCGCCCCTGTTTAGAGTACAACTTTCATGTGTGGGGAGGCTTCCCACATAGAGCTCTTTTCAATAGGGTGGAGTCAAAGGCTTTTCATCTTATCAACTCTCCTCCTCTTACTGGCTCCCTTCAACCTCTGTCTCTTCGCTCTGCTCTTGCATCTTTATGTCTTTTCTATCGTTACTTCCATGGTCACTGCTCCTCAGATCTGTCTGCTTGCATCCCTCCACCACTACGACAAACTCTCATCCTTTTTCCGTCCAACTCTCTAATGCAAGAGCCAACCGTTACTCCCAGTCCTTCATTTATGCAACAGGTCAACTCTGGAACTGTCTCCCTCTGTCTGTATTGCCTACTTCCTAAGATCTCTAGTCTTTCAAATGCAGTGTGTCCAGGCATCTTGAAATGAACAGATCTTGAATTTGGCTCTCTTTTGTGTTGTTTTTGTTTTTTCATGGAAGGAACGCCTTGCGGGCTCCTGGCCTTTGGTTCCTTCTTTCTTGGAAAAAAAATATGAGGGTATTGAGAAATTATATAAATAAATAATAAATATACTGGTATATCTGTACAGCACATTATTTGTATATCATGGTCAGACCTTTTTTACTGTATATGATCTGAAATGCTATTGTGATACATAATACAGGCAACATGGTGTAAGCAAGTCCTCTTTCTCATCCTTATCACAATTCACACTCATAGTTTCAAGCCGTGGCTCTGAAAGGGTCGGAGGATCGAATCCACCCAAGGGTCATTGGTAGACATCAGGAAGGGGATCCGGTCATAAAATGCTACATGCTTCAGTCCAAAGTCCTCTACTCAGAGGCAACGCCTTAGCCCTTCGAGGATACCTGGCGTAAAACCAAATTATTATTATTATTATTATTTTTTTAGTTGCAAGCAGATGTGGAATTTCTGAATCTTGTACTGCAAGTATTTTTGACATTTTCCAATTTTTATTATATACTCTGTTATAATCTAATATAGCCTGTTATCTGCAAAATGTTCTGAAAAAACAAACACACACAATTTGTACTGCTATAAAAAAAAAAAAAAAATCATCAGCTGCCTACATGATGTCCGTACACAGTTTCAGTCACACTCTCACCTCTCATAAACCTTTGCCCAACACCAACACACTTATCATTTTTCACATACAGACTTATCATATAATTTCCAGATTTCACGGTTGGCACACAAACATTATGTTTATATCCAAATGGTATCATTGGGTCTAACAGACCCAAACACCACAAAAACACAACGAGGCAATTAGACCACAGAGAAGCACACCCACCAGCATCAATGTCTCATTGAACATTAGAGGCAGAAGGAGTGCCAATGACGTAGTATCCATAGTACCTCGGGACAAAAACAAATGAAGTCGGCATCGGGTCTGACAGACCCAACGATACCGTTCAAGTGTCATATATATATATATATATATATATATATATATATATATATATATATATATATATATATATATATATATATATATATATATATATTGTCCCATAAAATGGATATATGTATTTCAGTTTTATCATTTATATGTAGTTTGAGTATATAATATGTTACCACAATTTTCTTTCATTTTCTCTTGTGTGTGTGTATATATATATATATATATATATATATATATATATATATATATATATATATATATATATATATATATATATATATATATATATATATATATATCTCAGCCATAACTAGTCCACTCCTGAAAAAAGGCCTCCCCCAACCTTTTCCACGAATTCCTTGACTGAACCAATTTTTGCCACGTTTTCCCTGCAAATTTCTCTGTCTCATCTCTCCATCTCCTGTCTGGCCTTTTTCTGCTACGCTTACAATATCTTGGCATCTAGTCAGTCAGCCTCTTGCTCCATCAGTTATCCCTTATTCTTGCTATATGGCCTGCCCACCTCCATTTCCGTTCTTTTATAACTTTTATAATATCTTTGACTTTAGTCTGCTCTCTCACCCAAGTTGATGTTTTCCTTTCTCTTAGAGATATTCCCAACATTGACCTTTCCATTGCTCTCTGAGAACGGATTAATTTAGTTTCCATTGATTTTGTCAGTTTCCAGGTCTCACAACCATACGTCATGGCTGGAATTATACATTCGTTATATACTTTTCGTTTCATACAAACTGGCAAACCACGTTTCATAATGCCTGCATGTTTACCGAAAGCTTTCTGTCCAATTGTAATGCGTCTTTTTATTTCGCTATCATGATCTTTCGTTAATTTTAGTATTTGTCTCAAGTAGTTGTACTCCTCAACTTCTTAAAGAATTTCATCGCTTATTCTGATGACGCTCTTTGGTGTTTGTGGATTAAACGTTACTTTAGTTTTACTCCGGTTCATCTTCAGTCCTACTTTCAGAATTTCTCTGTTCAGGTCATTTAACATATCTTGCAATGCCTCCACTGTTTATGAGATTAGGACAATGTCATCTGCAAATCTTGAATGGTTTAGCTTTACTCCATCTATGTTCACTCCTTTGTTTTCCCAGTCTAGCTTTCTGAAAATCCTTTCTAGGTATGCTGAAAATAATTTTGGTGAAATTGTACCTACCTGACGCACGCCCTTCTCAATCTTAATTTTTACCGAGTCCTTACGTAATTTAACTGTAGCAGTTTCCTCTTTATATGTTTTCGAGTAGTTTTACAATGTTCTCATTCACTCCTTGTTCTCGCAATGAATTTATAATTCCCATGTGCTCCACTGAATCAAAAGCCTTTTCATAATCAACAAAACCTCAGCATAGTGGTTTGTTATATTCTGTAGGTTTTTCAATTAGCTGATTCATTGTGTGTAGATGATCAGTAGTTGAATACCCGCTTCGGAATCCTGCCTGTTCAAGAGGTTGGTTTTCCCCCAAAATTGTTGTTATTCTGTTCGTAAGGACTTTAGTGAAGAGTTTGTAAATGACAGATAATAAGCTAATGGGTCGATAGTTACTAAGATCTTTTGAGTCACCTTTTTTGTAGAGTAAAATAACTATTGCAGTACACCATGTTTTGGGAATTTTCTCCTATTTTATACAGTGGGTAAATAAGGGAGCACGCCTATTTTGTAATTCTACTCCTGCATCCAACAGTAAATCTGTTACTATTCCATCTTCTCTCGGAGCCTTCTTTCTTTTCATATTTTTAAGACAAATATTTACTTAGTCTGGTTTTACCTCAGGCATTTCACTTGTGTCAACGGAAAAGTTAGCTCCTGGTACTACTGTCTTTGATGCATACAGTTCTTTGTAAAGTTCTTCAACTCTCTTCACCATCTTATCTCTGCATTTAATGATTTCACCATTTTTTTCTTTCAGTGATGTCATTTGTTGCTTTCCTAGCTCCATTTTACCTTGGACCTGTTTCAGACTTTTTCCATTTTTGATGGTTTCTTTGATCTGATCTATGTCTTTCTTTCTTTTTTCTTCTCTCTGTCTTTTGCTGATAAGCTTATTTAATTCCGCTCGTTTTATTTCGTCTCTGTTTTTACTTCCATTTCATTTCGTTTTTTCATAAGCTCGAGTGTCTTTTCAGAATATTTCTTGGCTTTGGTTGTATTAGGTTTTCCTACTACCTCTGCTGATTCTTTTAGCACTTTTGT
Organism: Coenobita brevimanus; assembly: GCF_032717465.1. Lineage (NCBI taxonomy): Eukaryota > Metazoa > Arthropoda > Malacostraca > Decapoda > Coenobitidae > Coenobita > Coenobita brevimanus. Next base: position 32,564,886 of record NC_137047.1, read on the forward strand.
TAGTCTGTCATTCAGCTCATCAGTGTCACAATCAGCATTATTTAGAGCCTGAAATTCGTTCCTTATTTCCAACTGAAAGGCTGCTTTGTTTTCGTTTACTATTATTGGGCATATCTTTTTATCTTTATTCATCTTCTTTCTTTCACTTCTGAAATTGAATTTGGCTGTGCAACCCACCATTCTATGATCACTATCTATATTTACTTTGTTGATAACTGTGACATTTGTGATCGTGTTATTCTTATCTGCGTTTTGAAGTCGATTTCATTCTTTGTTTCTCCATTTAGGCTTTCCATGTCCACTTTCTCCCTGTTCTTTTGTGGAAGAATGTGTTCATTATTCTCATGTTAAACATTTTAGCAAAATTTATCAGCATTTCTCCTCTTTCATTCCTTTCTTCAACTCCAAATTTTCTCATACATGCTTCTCCATTTTTCGACTTCCCAACTTTTGCATTGAAGTCTCCCATGAGTATAGTATATGTGCTCTTTTCTTCTTCCATAATCTGGGAGATGTCATCATAGAATGTTTCTATTTTTACATCTGGGTTTTGAGAAGTTGGTGCATATACTTGCATTACTTTCAGGGTATATTTTTTACACAGTCTAATGACAACAAATGCTGCTCTGTCAGATACACTGTTGAATTTAACAATGTTGTCTGCAAGATTTCTGTTAATTAGAAATCCTACACCACTAACTCTTTCATTTGCCCTTCCTCTGTAGTAAAATAGGTGGTTGCTGTCTTCAAGCTGAATTACTTTTTCTTCTTTTCTGTGGGTCTCACTCAAACCTACAATATCCCAACTAATGTTTTCCAGTTCAGTTATTAGGTTATCAAGTTTGTAATATTCTGCGAGGCTTCTTATATTGTATGCATAGATCTTCATGGATTTCAATTTGTTTAATATCCAAGAGTCTAATTTTCCAACAAAGTGCCTACTCACTTTCGGTGGCACACTGCCCGTAAGCACAGGGGACAGTGCGGTTGGACCTTTAGTAGACAATGATCCAACAGGAACGCCCGTCAAATAATTTGCAATTGAACTCATGTCTGGTTGGGAGGATTGTGGCAAATAATCTCACCTCCCTTCCACAAAGTTTCTGGTGAGATGTAATTTTTGTTCCACCTTATTCGTTATACGTGGTGGAGCCCTATGTTTCTATAGGGGGTCTCATGGTCCACTTTGTCTAAGATGGTACCTCGTATGTCTACAAGGCCTTCCCCTATCCGCCACCCATGGACAAGCCAGGTACCAGTGGGATCCTGCCACAGGATATATATATATATATATATATATATATATATATATATATATATATATATATATATATATACAGTATATATATATATATATATATATATATATATATATATATATATAAACATATATATATATATATATATATATATATATATATATCAATCAATCAATCATTTCCTGTGGCACCCTCGGGGATGCATAGGGCCTTGATGAACTCACACCACCACATCCTATCTTGTGCTAACTCCTCAAGATCTCCCCAACACTCATCTCCAGCTTCCCGTCTCATTGTCCTCACCCACGTCTCTTTTGGCCTTCCTCTACCTCTCCTACCAAGTGCCACCCACCCTGGTGTACTTCGTACTATTCCCTGTCTCCTATACACATGTCCTAGCCACTTCCATCGTGAGAATCTAACATATTCATCGATCGGCTGCACTCCCGTTATTTCTCTAATTCTACTATTTGGTATCCTTTCCCACCACTTAACTCCTAATATTCTTCTAAGTGCTTTATTTTCAAACACCAAGAATTTATTTTCCATAGTCACTGTGCTGTACCAAGACCCGTGTCCATAAATTAAGATACTCCTAACCATTACCTTATAAAGTTTGATTTTTGTATGCACAGAAAAATTGTTATTATTCCAAATATTTTTAAGCATTCCCATTGCCTGATTAGCCTTCCTTAATCTTTCCTCGAATTCAAAGTTCAAAGAACCATCCTTGGCTAAATAAGTACCTATATATATATATATATATATATATATATATATATATATATATATATATATATATATATATATATATATATATATATATATATACAGTATATATATATATATATATATATATATATATATATATATATATATATATATATATATATATATACAGTATATATATATATATATATATATATATATATATATATATATATATATATATATATATATATATAGATAGATAGATAGATAGATAGATAGATAAATAGATAGACATAGATATAGATATGTAATTTACGATAATTACATAGTATTCACAAATCACTCAGGGGGTCTCACTTGAATGTTTATTCTTCCTCCCGTAAATACTGATTCCAAGTTTGCAGTCCTTGCTTGTATTCTGTGCATACCCAGTAGTAATATACTAAAATATAATGCAGAACATTATAAAGACAACTGGAGCTGGGCTATACACCTAATATGATTGAACATAGTCATACTCATTTCTTCCCAGGGCTTCATTGTTTGATTGAATAATTGATTAGTTTCAAACTTAGGTGAAGTCAATTCATTATTAGTGCTTATGCTTCAGTCCATCTTAGACAATGGTTAGAAGTGTTTATGTGTGGTTAACGATGGCATAGTGATTGTTTGTAGCTAATGTGGACAAAGATGGTGAAAGTACAGACAATAGTCAGGTGCTATGTATAGTCCTGATGCTGAAGTATGAGATGGTGGTGCATGTGGACAAATTACAGAAACTGATGTGTTATGAGCGAAGTAGAAAAACTGTAAATGCCCGATGCACTGATGGTGGGTGAGTTTATCTGGAACAAATGTGAAGTAGCGATGCTGATGAATGTCATGATTTCTTATGATTGCCATTTCACAAGGGACTGTTCCAGTTGGCTGAAATGTGATGATGTACACAGGACGAAAATGAACAGCATGTGAGGATGTACGACACCTGCGTTCAATCGCGATTCAGTAGCGAAAGTGAGTGTCCGGTCTCTTGGAGATCATGATGAGTTCTGTGTTGGTGTTGATGTTGATGGTGACCAAGGTGTCATTCTTCTTAGAAGGAAAAAGGTATATTTGACAGACTGTGAACAGATAATCTGTTATGAGTGCCACATGAACTATTACTGCTGTTGGTGTTAGAGTCACTTCTAAGTATGGATAATATAGCATGATATTCCTGTCCTGAAACAAAGGCTTCAAACCATGTTTATGTATGCCTTGACTGATTATTTGACGTAGATCGCGCAAACTGAAAGTTAATAGTGATCTTGCCATTACCAGCATTTGCAATACCTTTCATCAAAGCTTGATAACGAGCCCTGGTGTTGTCTAACTGAAGTATTATTAATTAACTGATCCAGCCATGCTGAGGTAGATGACAGTGATCCATTCATCCATCATCCAATGCAGTGTTGCCCCAAGAGGAGCGTAGGAGCCCGGGGCTAGGCAGTTGGTCCGGACAATTAAGATGAGAGTGACCAGCCTCACTCATCTCTGAGTGGCATTACGTGAGCAATCAACCCCAACCATCCCTTGGATATAAACCTTCACCTGCTCAATCTGACTGGAGCACAATAATTACCCACTAAACCATCAGGCGCCATAATTTGGTTATATGGTTACCACCCAGCGTAGTAAATGGTTTCCTGGTGTACAGGAAACCATTTGGCTTGTCACTCAGTGTAGAGTCACCCACAGGCAGAATGAAGAGGGAAGAATGAAGGAAAGAAAGACAGAAGAGGGAGTGTAAAGTCACCGGTAGGCATGACAGTGATAATGCGGATTTTAAACTGGCTCTTGGAGAACAGTAACTTTGCTCGTTGTTTCATTACACAAGGATTTTAAATCGATAACTATATCATGTAAATGCTGTATTGTGGCATTTGTTGCAGCAGTTGCACCTATGTTTGTTTGTTATGCAATCTAAATTTATTTCTGTATGTATCATTTTCTTCTAGTTTATTGTCATCATTTGTGTTCAGTTTTTCGGTTGTGTCTGAAGTTACATTATTGCTGGTTAAATTCCTTGAGACCCTCTTTAGGTGATCAACATGAATTTGTTTTGCTTCACCACTCGACAGTGACTTAATTACTACCTTACTGGTTGTTCTTTTAATTACTCTGAATGGGGCTTCATATTTTAGTGATAGTTTACCGTTTCTAGCATAAACGATACTATAGACAATGTCACCTATGCTGATAGTTGATTCTTTTGCCTTTTTATTGAATGACTCCATTATTTCTTCCTTGGACAACGATAATTGTTTCTTCACCATTTTGTGTATATCTTGGAATTCACGCAAACGGAGCTTAGGATAATCATCATAATTGTATACAGGCAAATTTTCACCTTCCAGAATCTCGTACGGTAACTTTTTGTCTGCCCTGTGCATAATGAGATTGTGTGTGTCTCCTATAGACTTATATAGTGTACAATTAATTGTTGCTTCCACTCTGGCATCCAATCATCCCAGCTTGCATAATTCTCAATGTGTCGTAGCCTATCCAACACTTTTTTTGTTTTGTCTCAACCAACCCACTGGATGCTGGATGGTAGGCTAAGACATTAACCTTTTTTATACTGTACTGTTAACATATTTCTTGTAAGATTTCAGAATTAAATTCACCTCCATTATCACTTATCAATACCTTTGGTGAGGTGAATCTACAAATAATATGGTCTATGATTACCCTTGCCACTGCTTCAGCTGTCTTATCTTTAATTGGGCCCAAAATCACATGTCCTGAGAAATGATCTGTTGCAACGAAGATATATTGATTACTATTGTAAGATAAGGGTAACTTAATTTAGTCAACCGTGACAACGTCCCATGGTTGGTCAGGTACAGGCTATTTCCTTATAGGTGCAGGTGTTCATGTGTGGCCTGTGTGTCTCATACATGACTTGCATCTGTCTATGTGAATGTGTATGTCTTTGCGTAACGATGGCCAGCAGAATAATATTCGGGCTTGTCTAACCGTCCCATCTTTGCCAGGATGTTCTGCTTGTGGATTATCGTGTATTGTCCTTAAAATGTGAGCTATAATATCTTTAGGTACCACTAGTTGTCTGTTATTTCTTCTATGATTTGGTTGTCCTGGGTTGATCCTATATAAGGCATTGTAGCTTGGATAATTGTATATCCTCGCCACTGTCCAGTTTGTGTATAACTTTAGACCATGTTGGATCAAGTCTCTGTGCTTTCGAGATTTCGTCGTGGTTGGTGATTTTTTCCCTTAGACCTAATGTTGCGACATGAGCTGTCATCGGGTTCCTGGATAATGCGCCCACAGCTAATTTTATTTTGCCTTGTATATACTGTAGTAAATATGTACATTATAATTTTCAACCTTACATTTCCATCTTGCTCTCCTCCCAGAGAGGAGTTTTTCTTGGAACATGCCCACGAGTGGTTTATGGGCAGTGAATAGGAGAATTTCGTAACCATATACCGAATCTCGAATCTTCTGTAATGAGAAGACCACTGCAAGTGCCTCTAGTCTGTAGTGCAATAATTTTTCTCTGCACCTTTTATTTGTCTGCTAGCAAATGCACTTAGTTGATTTCTTCCATGCTTATCTTCTTGCATCAATATGGCCCCCTAATCCTTTAAGAGTTGCATCTGTGCAAATTATAAATGGTTTTGTGAAATTAGGATAGGCCAAGCAAGGTGCACATGTAAGTTTATCTTTTAATTCATTAAATGCTAGTTTTTGTTCCTTTCCCCACTGAAGTATACCTTGTTTTTTCAGTAGGTGGAATAATGTTTCTGCTATGTAAGAAAACTGTTGTATGAATGATCAGTAATATCCTGCTAGACCTAAAAACTGTCTTACTTCATCCACATTTTTGGGTTCAGGGAAATCCCTTACTGCTTGCATTTTCTCGTTTGAGGTGTTTATGCCTTCTGCATCAAACCTGTGGCCTAAGAATTTTATTTCCTTAAAGCAAAATTTGCATTCAGACAGCTTAATTTTCAAACCAGCATTAACTAACTTGTGTATGAGTTGCTTTAATTTCTGTAAATGTTCATCAATTGTGTGTGTGTTGCAATTATGGTGTCCAAGTAAACAAGCATACCGTTTCCTAACATTCCTAGTACACTACTCATTAATCGTTGGACTGTGCCTGGAGTTGTCGTTAACCCCATTGACATTTGTTTATGCTGATAATGCCCAGTATTTGTGGAGAAAGCAGTGTATTTCCGTGACTCGTCATCTAACACGATTTGCTAATATCCATGAAGCAAATTGATTGTGGAAAATACATTATTTTGTGGTCCAATATTTGGCAAGACGTCACTTAACAATGGCATAGGAAACCGGTCTGGGATTGTGTGTTGATTTAATTTGCGATAATCAACGGCCGCACGCATTTCACCATTTTGTTTGGGGACCCAAAATATTGGGGCATTCCACGGGGAGACTGATGGCTCAGTAACATCCATTTTTAATATTTCATCAACATATTGATTTGCAAGGGTACTGTTATTGTCTTAGAAGAATCATGTAATGCGAAAGGACTCAAGGTGGAAAACATTTTATATCAAGTGAATGACGATGGGGAAACTCATGGGTTCCTAATTAATCAGATGAATGGAGAAGTGCAGATCAATAAAGGAACTTGTATATGCAATTTAAAGACTTGTCCAGCTCCTACACGTGAAGTAACAATAGGTGGAACATCAAATAAGATAAAACTGTTAGACAGAATGCATCAAGGAGCGACTGATTCACTCAGGAAATTCTGATGTGGAAAATGATCTACTGGACTTATTACAAAAACACCGACAGACAGTCGCATTACCTGGGGAAAAATTAGATTGTACTAACCTGATTAAACACAAAATTAACGTACACCAGGATGCACAACCAATATATGTACAGTAATCCCTCGAAGATCTGATGTAATAGAGCCAAAGGCATGTCCGAGACTTGGATTTGTCTGAGACTTGGGAAAAATGCCCCTGTACAGGTACTTATAGACCCCAACCCAACCTAACTTTGAAAGCCACCTAAATAACTTCCTATCGTACATGCACAGCACCTATTTAAGACCCTATTCACACAAATAAGGGGCAGAAACCATAAAATAAATGAAAATGAACCAAAGAATGAGACTTTAGAAGTGAGTATGGAAACTATTTACCAGTGTACAGGGTACTTACGACACGTCCGTGACCGTTGCGAAGATTAATCTGTCTCCTATATGGCTTTGACACTGATGAAGGTGCACTTGAACCTTGTACAGTAATCCAGTGTTGCACTGCACTTAATCCATTGCACTGTGAACTAATTGTTTAACACTGCACATTCTGTTCTTTCTTGCACCACGCCAATTGCAACACGCCAGTGTTGCACTCTGCACTTAATCCTTTGCACTCTGAATTCTAATTTCTTAACAGTGCACAACACCGTAAATCCCATGTGGTCTAGGGGTGAGGTATTGCAGTTTATTCACTGTCCACCACAAAACTGAGCACATGGACAGCCATGGCGATGAGCGTGCAGTCACGACGGTAGGTAGGTGGGAAGTGGGGAGGATGCAGGGGCACTCTAGAAGACACTGCCAGAACTACATGCCAAAACACAGCTGTCCAACACCACGTACCAAATTTAGGGTAGGCATGAACACATATCGGCTTTTTTTAAATTTTTTTATTTGCATTTTGACGTTTTTTGGCCATTTTTGGATCCAAGCCCAAAATGTCCGGGACTTTGGTGTTCTGGTCTTAAAGGGATTACTGTACCAGAATATAGGGTAGCACACTCACAACATACCTTTGCAACTCAGTATGTGGATGAAATGTTAAAAACAGGTGTTATTGAGTCATCAGTCTCCCTATGGAATGCTTAATTATTTCACGTGCCCAAACAAAATGGTCAAATGTGTGTGGTAATTGATTATCGCAAAATAAACCAACACACAATCCCAGACCTGTTTCCTTTGCCATTGTTAATTGATGTCTTGCAAAATACTGGACCAGAAAATAATGTATTTTCCACAATCGATTTGTTTAATGGATATTATCAAATCGAGTTAGATGACGAATCACGCCCATACACTGCTTTCTCTACAAATACAGGGCATTTGGTGAGGCAGTAGCTCTGTCAGTAGAGAGGTGGCCTGCAGTCCTACTGGTCCCAGGTTCAAATCTCCGCTGGGGCAGGAAACAGTTTAAGGATTTGAAATTAATAAAAGCAGACTTTACTGATCTGCCAGAAGACCTGCCAACATGTCATAAAAATACCCCTGCTAATACCAATACACCAGTCCTGTATGAGACAGCCCTATCATGTATTCAATATGGACGGTGGGTGTTAGCGCCGAAGTGGTGACATGTAAAGGTGTATGGTATGTAGGAGGACTCCTGGGCCTTGGGAGCAGGCTGTGAAGCCTATGCCCAGAGTTGGTCACATTATATATATATATATATATATATATATATATATATATATATATATATATATATATATATATATATATATATATATATATATATATATATATATATATAAAAGAATGCCGATGGGGTTAAGGACAACTCGAGGAACATGCCAATGATTAACCCCCTCTCACATGATGACGCAATACGAGTCAAAGTCCTTGCAGTCTGAAGAGTAACCAGTGACGAACTATGACCCAATTTCCCTATAAATGATCGTAGAAACTTGTCCTGTGGCTGAAAGTGCGTCAAATTTTGGTGAGTCATAGGTTAGGGTGGCCAGATCTGAGGGAAATATATGGCAACACTCACAAGGCTGTCACAAAGACAAGCAGCCTATTATTAGCTCAGTGTCCTCTCAGCAGTCGGGCAAGGAGGGTGTGCTAGCGTGCGGCCGGCCATTTTATTCCGCGTTTTCTATCATGTCACCCATCCATACCTTACGTGTATTATACTGATAGTGTGTTATACAGTGCAAATGTGTCAGTGAAGAAGGTGTATAAGCGTTTTTTATATATTTTCAGAGAAATCCAAATCTCAAATCAGTAACTGCTTGTGACCATTCCCTGTCAATACTGAAAATTGCCACGACAGCAGAGAAAGGTTTATCCGAGGAAGAGTGCCTGAAATATTTATTCAGTGAAACTGAAAGTGAGGAGAACACAGACAAAGAATCTGGGGAGAGTGTTTCTGAGAGTGACGGGTGAGAAGAGAGAGAGTAAGGCGACGTGATGAACCTCCCTCCGTGTGTGTTTCCTGTATATTCTCATACTGTGGTGCATTTCATTGTTTTTCTCTCAGGGATTTTACTCATAAACACACTGTGAAAGGGGAAATAGTAGGGGAGTGAAAGATGGGAATAATAGATTATTGGTGAAGGGAGAGAAATTGAGGAGATAGAAGGAGCAATTTGAGGATTTGTTGAATGTGGAGAGTGAGAGCAGCACGAGTATAAGCGGTTGGGGAATGACTGGGAGAAGAAGAGATGAGAGAAGGGAGGAAGAGATCAGCAGGGTAGAAGTAATGGAAGCAATGAAGAAGATCAAGGTGGGAAAGGCCCCAGGAATTGATGGAGTGTGTGATGAAATGCTGAAGCATGGGGGTACGATTGTTGTGGAGTGGATATGGAAGTTGTGTAGATTGGCTTGGGAAGAGGGAAGGGTTCCAGAGGACTGAAAATCAGGTATAATTGTTCCTTCATACAAAGGGAAAGGGGAGAGAGAAGTATGTGGTAACCATAGGGGTATTTGCCTTCTTATTATGACCGGAAAGATATATTGTAGAATATTCATTGATAGGGTTAGGCATATAACAGAGGAGTTAGTTGGAGAAGAACAAGGAGGATTTAGGAATGGAAATGGGTGTGTAGATCAGATATTTGTTCTAAGATGTTCAGTGGAGAAGTATCTAGAGATGGGAAAGAAAGTGTATGCTGCCTTCATGGACTTGGAGAAAGCTTATGACAGAATAGATAGGCAAGGCATGTGGAAGGTATTAAGAATATGTGGAGTGGAGGGGAAATTGTTGAGTGCTGTGACGAGTATGTACGAAGGAGCTAGGACTACGGTGTGAGTGGATGGTGAGCTGAGTGAGTTCTTTGATGTAAATGTGTGATTGAAACGGGGGGGTGTGATGTCTTCATGGCTGTTTAATATATACACGGATGGGGTTGTAAAAGAGGTGCAAGGTAGGGCAGTGGATGTGGGGGTAGCTCTAATGAATGAGGGTGTCATGTGGAAGATTCCTCGGGTGGCTGTTTGCTGATGATACATTATTGTTGAGTGAAGATGAATTGGAGTTGCAAGGCTTGGTGAATGAATTTGGGACAGTTTGTAAGAAAAAGAATGCGAAAATTAATGTAAACAAAGAGTAAAGTTATTGTGTTTGAGAGGAATGAAGTCACAGAATGCACAGTTAGGTTGGATGGTGAGAATATAGAGAATATGAGTGCATTCAAGTACTCGCATAGTGTGTTGAGTAAGGACTGAATTTTGGGGGATGGAGTGCTTGAAAGGGTACAGAAGGGAAGGAAGGTTGTTGGTTCACTGAAAGCAGTGATGAGAAATAGGGAGGTGGATATGGAAGTCAAGAAGTCACTACATGATAGTGTTGTGATCTCTACCCTGATATATGGAAACAAGGCATGAACCTTGCTAGAGGGGAACAATTCAAGAGTGAGAGCATTGGAAATGAGTTACTTGAGAGAAGCATGTGGAGTGACATGATGAGTATGGAGTTGAGAGGTATATGAGGGAGAGGGTAGTGAGCTGGGGGGAGGGCAGTCAAATGGTGGGTGACAGAGTGACTTGGAGGCGTTTTGCCTGTGGCCACCCTTTGCGGGATTAGGGTATCGGACTATGGATAGATATATAGATAGATTTTACTCGTAAATTATAGATCGTATCAAAAATCCACAGAAAGCATGAGGAAGCTGATGATTTTTTATGCATACTTTTGTCAAGCAAAGTAACCTATCTGTGCAAATTAATATACTGAGAAAATGTCCAAAACACAAACATACGGGCACGAGCTTACGCACAATTTCCACGCACAACCATTCCTAAGTTTTCAAAATTCATTTTCTCAATAACAGTAAGGGTTATAACAATGTCTGTTATATCATGGGCATCGTTAACCTTTGGGCTACAAAACTTGGAATAATTTATATATATATATATATATATCAATAACATACGAAATGATAAATAAATCAGACATTTTTAGGCGATTTTTTGTAATTTACTCGAAAACTATTGGGCATATCAAATCATCACGGGGCTCATTAGAAAGCTCGTGAAATTCTGCATATAGACATATACTTTGCAACTGCATGTCCCAGGAAAAATTTTGTGCAGTGATGTTGAGAAGTTATTAGAAACTAGTTTTCACCTAATTATGGTTGACTTTCACTTCATTTCTGTACATTCATTCATGTTTTTTTTTTTTTTTGCTTATTTTATAGTATAATCATCAGTGAAGATGATGGGCTACGATTTATAACAATATAAGCAATTTCCGAGGGTAAATTTGGCCTTAGAATTGTTTTCCTCCCTGCGCGAATGGAGGCCGCCTGAGTGGGGTTTTGGTTTTGTGCCTGGCTCCAAAACTTATTGGAAACTTGTGATGCACGAGAGGGTTAATGAATAGTGTACTATCAGAAATGTCAGGAAATGGTGTCTTTATTTACTTGGACAATATCATAATTGGAACACACACAATAGATGAACATTTACAGAAAATGGACCATCAGCGATTTACCCAGTACCATACCATTATCAAACATGAAATACAGTTGCAGCTGACCTCATGACACTGCCCATCAGTACTAGGGCTAATTGATATCTGTTTGTTGGTACAAGTCGTTTCGTACATTTTTAGAATAATGTTACGTTTTAGGATGTTTGCCACGACAGTAATTGAAGTAATCATAGAACATATTATCCATAGGCATACATATCCGAAGGTCCACATTTGTGACAATAAAAGCAAACTTGACTTTGAGATTTGGGAGAAGTATGTGAACAATGAAACACAAAAAGTTAATGTTTTAGCCTACCATTGGCCTTCAACGTTTTAGTAATAGTAGAAGAAGAAGAAGAAGTAGTAGTAGTAGTAGTAGCGGTAGCAGCTGTACTAGTAGTAATAGTAGTAATAATCCAAGTTCATCTGCATGTGCTGAAGTTACCCCCTTCCTGCAGACCACCATCTCTCCTTTGGGGATAGAAAGGAAGCTGAGGGGCATTTGCATGACCAGGCAGTAGTGGCTCCCAGCTATGTTGATTACATCGCACAAAAGCACCCCTCTCCAGCGCCAACGTTTTAGCAAAGAAACAGAATAGAGAGGTGTTGTGAGCTTTACGACACATCCTCACTGTCAGCACAACTAACTGGGGCAAACAGAACATTAGGGTAGATGGAACTCTTAACTGTATCATTGATAAGGGTATAAAGACCGATTTCAAAAGGATGGTCTAAACCCTGGAATAGAGGCTGTTTCAGAGCAAGGATTAAATAATATTTGATCACAGATCTTATCCTGGGGTTTAGCTCTCGGAAAGGTTCAAATCTTCGTTCTGAATATCAGTAATCCCCAATTTCGTTGCAATCCTAGTTTTAAAACTGGCCTCAGGTTCAAATCCCAGACCTGAATATGGGCTTCAGAGACATTATATCTTTTATGTAACAAAAACTTATACTGGACGAGGTGCTTGAAGGAAAACGGTCACCTATTAACAAGTTTGACGATCACGCAGAGGTCCATGTGCGCAAATACCAGGAGATACACATATTGTGAAGGAAACAGTCAGTGCTGTCAAAGGAAGTGATGACTAAAACATTTAACAAGGAAACGAAGGAAGCCAATGTTGACAACAGCTACACTGTGTACGGTTTTATGCAGTTATTTAGGTTGGGGCAAAAATATGAAGATGTAAGAAGTACTGTGCTTCTAGGTTATATTAATAAGCTCTAGTGAAATTCAGCGTACATTTATAAATAATATACGACTGATGTTTCAATGACATACTAATAGCTGCATAACTTTTTGTTTGGAATAAATAGGTAAGAAATTTGATGAAATACGGTAAATGTTTTCTGTTAATTCACAAGTTACTGTGACACAGTAAAGGCGGACTCAATCATGCAGATGACTGAGATCAATATTAATAATGATAAATTATAAAGGACAGTCCTTATAGTAACGGATGATAATTTATGGCAATACTGTGATGTTACAATTAATATATTTTGTGATAATTTATAGACACTATACTTAGTGAACACAAACATGAACTGTTGGTCTGGCTACCAAGACACCACTGCTGAACCTTCTCATCCTTGCGATTTTTATTTTATTTCATTGCAGCTAACGCCAGGCGATTAAATTAATCTGAAAATGAATCACAGAAGCCTAACTGTTACTGCTGTAACCAACAATCCTCTTGTGGTCGCAACAACTCTAGTAATCTATTGCAGCTTTCGTCAGACGATTTGAACATCTGGAAACATAAAAACAGTGAAATTCTGCTAGTACGTATTTTATGAACTACTAGTAGGGTACACTGGGGTGAAACCCTATAATCGTACATAACAATATTACCTAGGACCCTGGATGGCCATTCCACCTGTGGGAGAAGACTGCAAGGATCCCATATTACCCAGTAGACCTATGTTTTTCCTTGGGCCCATATCCCCAGGGATGTATTTGCTATGGACCTATTCCTACAGTGAACCTATTTTCCCCCTACTCAACCACCCACCACACCTGTCGAGGGGGCGAAGGGCGGGGTCCCCCCATGAGGGGCCAGTGTGATAGGGACCCCCAGGGGGGAGGCAGAGATGACCCTAGGGGTCCTGATGACAGCACCCCTCCCTGAAGGGGCCGAGGAACGCCATCCCCGGGGGAGCCAGGGGGCCGAGCCCCACTCGGGAGGCTTCAGTCAGATTTTGACTGTATCTAGATACCCTGAAGGTTTCATGTTATTAGCTCAAGCCATTCATGAGATATCATGATGCTAAAGGCGGACAATAAAAATTAGTTGACCTTTGGCAACCATTTTGGTGACCTTGACCTTGACCCCGTTTACCCCTCCTACAATATGTCTACCCCCGATGTATATATGCCCCCCCCCCAATGCATACATGCCCCCACTAAACTTGCTGACCTAGCACGCTTTCCCAGAGCCCAAGCCTGGGCGAAGGCGTTATTGCATCAGTTGAGAGCAGACATTCAAGTAGGGCAGACTATTTTATTGTGAGCTCGTAATAAACTCCTTATCTAGCTGTTTGTACACGGAGTTTCTATCACCAAAGTATTGCAAGTTACATTTGGTAGCAGCGGTGTTTCGGACCATCAGATTCTGACCGCCTCCTACAATTTTTAGTGACACCAACAGATACACGACGTCTCGCATCTCACAGCCTCATCCCTCCTCAGTGCCTCTAGTGGTGTAATAACCGGCTGTGCTTTCCGGGTATACAATTTCTCTCACCAGTGCTCACCTCTCAAACAACCCCACCCACACACCTTGTTCCTGACCACAAGTGTCACCATCGCCGTCCTACGCACCTGTTGCACCTGTTCCCCGCACCTGTTCTGAACTCATCCTAAATCCTGCCCCCACGGTGCCACGTCTCACTGTCTGCCCACCGCCATTCTCTGCATTTGCAACTCACCAACTCTACACCTGCATTGAACCAACATCTGCCCTCACAACCCACCACCGGCCAGCCACCGCCACATGTGGTCTGAATTACGTGAGCCTCCTAAGACCGCCACTCCCTGCCGGTGACTCATCGCAGCGGCAATTCCCGTCTCGACTTAAGCCTCATCCAACATATCGCTCCAGTCTCGTCACCAGCCACTCTCCTCTTCGCCCAGCTGTCTTTCCACCTCCGCGCCGCCCCGCCCCGCCCCGCCCCGCCCCGGCCCGCCCCGCCCCACCCCGCCCCAGCCCCGCTACGCCCAGCCACACCTGCACGTCATACATCTCGTCAATCCCGTCTCTACTGTGTAACTATAGTATACCTTACCTTTCTATAGAGATTATCCTCGATTTTCTCTACAGATTGGATATTGTAAATATTCCATCTCATTTCCATTACCCCGTTTTCATCGTCACCTACGTTATTTATTATCCATCTCATCCTTCACCTTCTATTTAAACCATTCATCCCCGCACCTTCATTCGTTTTCACACCTACTCGTGTATTACATTCTCTCCTTGTTATATTATACATTTCCACCTACGTATCCATCTTCATCCTTCATTTCATCTTCCATTGCTGCATTAAATGTCATACTTTCCACGTCAACCGCTTAACACCAGCCCTCTCGACCCGGAAACATCACCTGATCATACACCGTCTGCCGACTCTAACACAATCACTCATTTACGAAGTGGCAAAGAGTACCACCGCCCTGTACCTGAGACTCCCGTTTCACTTCCCGCAGAACCACTTACTGCCCATCCTACACTCATAAATCCAGATACCTCCTCCTCTACCCCTACCTGTACACTCCCTTCTTCTTCCTCTACTCCTTCCCCTATTGTTCACTCTCCTGCCTCACTTCATACCCCAACTTGCTCGCCCTTAACTACCACTACCTTCTCTCTCTCCCACACCTCTCCTACCGCCACTTCTGCTCTTCCAGCCATGGCCAACCCTCCACAGTCTATCTATCTCGATGATGCCAATCGTCCCAAATTTATCGGCCAGGACCCAACTTGGTCTGTCTATGATTTCCTTAGAGAAGTCGAAACAGACATCCACAACAGGCAGATCACCGATGAATTGCTCAAAGTAGCCTACCTCATGGGTCGCTTGCACCATGGCAAATTGGACATTGGATCCGCGATCCGTGCAGGACATTTCGATAGCATTCATACCTTTGCTGATTTTCGTATGGAGCTCATCAGCCTTTGTTGTCAGCATTTAAATGCCGCGTCTCTCATGGGATTCATTAATCTCCTAAACCAACTAGATGAGGACTTGCGAGTCCCAGCGCAACATGCCAAGCTCTGCGAAGCTGCTGCCGCCATGAAAGCAACTAGTAGCGAGATGCTCCAATTACTGGTAGGCACGAAATGGTTAGAAGACAAAAATGGCATTCCAGTGCTTTCACTCACCAACTTTGCTGACTTAATGGGTTACCTGAGATTCCTTCACTGGCTTACTCCCAAACAGCGAGAGCTAGCCTTGGAAATCGGTTTCAATCCAGGAGATAAAATTATTCAGGTCACTAAAGCCATTCATGAAAGAACCAGTTCGAACTACACGCATCAGGGCACCACCCAACCCTTGGCCTCCTCAGTTTGTCACACCTCCACTACCCCAGACCAATCTCGCTCCCGTCCCACCACACGCGGCAGACCTGCCACGCATCGTTCTCCTACTGCAGGTCATGATCAATCTAGCGCCCGACGGAACAGACAATCTTCGATTCTTTGCTGGCACTGTGGTCATCCTGGACATCGAGCATCCAGTTGCGACCGTACATACAGACATCCTCACTCCCAAACCAGACAGCGTACGCCTTCCCGCTCACGTCGTCCACACTGCAAATACCACAAATCCAGCACGACTCACACCACTGAGGAATGTTGTTACCTCAACCGCCGACAGTGAGGGGAAGCGCCGCGCCCATATCGGACCAATATCACATAGAACCAGAAACCCAACTCCCCATCCACCATGTAGGTCCCATAACATCCTCGGGTTTAGTCATTCTCGGTTGCAGTCATGACGTCCCAACGTCATTCTTCTTGGACACAGGATCTATAGTAAATCTGATCTCCGACAATTCCTTACATCTTATTCATCGACATCACAACCACGTCAGTTTCCTAGAACCACCAGACATTCGCCTATGTGGTGTCGAAGGCTCAGAGTTTAAGGTTAAGGGAAGAGTCACCCTAGAAGTCAAACTACACAGAGATTTGCCCCCTATCCCAATTGAATTTCATGTCATTAATGACTTGCAGTATCCCGCAGATGCCCTTATTGGTTTCTCCACCATGGCACAACACTTCATTGCATTATTACCTGCTTGTGGTAGTATAGACATTTCTGGATTCCCAGTTTACAGTATGGAATGTCCCCGTCCTGTTCTTACGATCAAATCAGTCCTTCCGTTACCTTTGTCCCGATCGCTACCAAAAAGTCCAGACCAGCCCAAACCACCACCATCATCATCTGAGAATACAAAGATCATTCCTTTACTGACTGCGAGCAAGGACATAAATTCCTCAATGTCTACTGATACATCATCTCAGCCTTCGGATATGGTTCTTACCTCCTCTCCTGACAACACTATCGCTAACTCAGACATGTCTCAATAACCTACCTTACACAGTGTGAATGATCTTCTCCAACACGCAGAGACGAAACGTGCAGTAACGAATATGTGCACAATTTTGTTACCGCATGAGTTCACCAAGGTCTCTGTTTGTGTTGCCGGTGCGAAAGGAGTGGATGTACTAACACTGAGACGTGTTGTGTGAATGGCTTGACTTATGAGTCAGCGTGGTGCACAGTCTTAGAGGACAGTTTATGCTACCTGTACTTGCTCAATGTCACAAATGCTCCACTAAAACTTAAAAGTGGTGTAAAGATTGGAGACTTCCTAGTACACCCAGCGGCCGTAAAGGTGTGCCAGGATTCCTCAATTCCTATTATTCAGACTGATGATAGTACGCCAATCGGTGTATGTATTATTAACTCTACGGGATCTGCGCCGACATATTCACCCGATATGCTCTCACATCTCACTTGCACGGATTTCCCAGAAAATAAGCCTCAATTCCTCGACCTTCTGACCTCGTACAGAAACAAGGTTGCCTTACCCAGTGAATCGATGGGTAGAACAGACCTTGTCAAACATACGATTGAACTACTACCAGGAACTCAGCCGATTTATATACCAGCGTATTGATTTCCTCACAGCCAGAGAAAGCAGACAGATCAAATGGTACAGAACATGTTAGACCAGGACATTATTGAACCCTCCGTCAGTCCATGGAATAGCCCACTTTTCTAAGTACCAAAGAAGGACGGCAACTTTAGACCAGTAGTCGACTATCGTAAGGTCATTTCTGTCACCGTTCCAGACCGTTTCCCATTACCCGTCCTCACTGATTTGCTAGAATCCCTTGGTGAAAATAACGTAGTCTTTTCATCTTTAGACCTCCTCAGCGGGTACTGGCAGGTCGAAATGGAAGAATCCTCTCGCCCAGTTACAGCCTTTAGCACCCCTTCCGGACATTTTCAGTTTGAGACTCCCTTTTGGTCTGAGAAATGCTCCTTCCGTGTTCATGCGACTTATCCATTCAGTCTTCAGCGGTATGATGGGACACTCTCTTTTTGCTTACCTAGATGATATCATTGTTGTGATTAAATCCATCCATGACCATTTTACCAAACTCCAGCAAGTCTTTGAATGCCTCCAGCTCGCAGGCCTGAAAATCAATCTCTGTAAATGTGACTTCCTGCGAAAGAAAATCAAATTCCTAGGCCATGTCGTAGATGCACAAGGCATTCATACTAATGAGGATAAAACTAAGGCGATTATTAACTTCTCAGAACCTACCACTACCGAAGCTGTATGAAGTTTCCTGGGCCTCAGTGGCTATTATCGTAGATTCATACAAGGCTACGCACAGATCGCCGCTACTCTGACCCACTTACTCAAGCAGAATGTGCCCTTTGTTTGGACTAATGACCAATCACAGGCTTTCCAAAAGCTAAAGACAGCTCTTGTAAATGCCCCTGTTCTAGTGTTCCCTGATTATACCACACCCTTCCTTCTCTGCACAGATGCCTCGGGCACTGGACTTGGTGCCGTTTTGATGCAACTTGATGAAGCATCAAGGAGCGCGTAATAGCGTATGCTAGTCGCACCCTTACAACTGCTGAACGTAACTATAGTGTCACAGATCTCGAAGCACTAGCGGTAGTCTGGTCTTTGAAACATTTCAGAGATATAGTCTATGGTTATCCAGTGCATATCCAAACAGACCACCTTCCACTATGTGATTTGTTCAAGAATCGCAACCTAACAGGTAGGCTAGCTAGATGGTCTGTCATCATCCAGGACTTTAATCCCACTTTTCAATATGTACCAGGCAAGTTGAATGTAGTCGCAGACGCACTCTCACGTCACGTAGCAGCAGCTATAACATCAATGCAGCCCGAAGTAACTGAAAACACTACACTAACGTCAGAAGTTGTTCGAAACTTTCAGCGCAAAGACCCCACATGGTCCACAGTCATTTATTACCTAGAATCTGGTGATGCCTCGACATTACCTACTCTGCCAGTATCACTAGATGAGTTCATGCTAGATGATGATCTCTTGTACAGGAAAACACTACTAACAGGCAAAGACATGCCCAATTGCGAAGTACGCCAACTTGTTGTCCCCACTGCCCTGATACCAAAGGTTCTTCACAGTGTTCATAATACCCCTCAAGCTTCCCATCCAGGTAAAGACCGATGCTTGCACCAAGAACGTCTCAAATACTATTGGCCAACCATGCGCCGCGATATCAATGCCCACTGTGACTCTTGCCTCTCCTGCCACTGCCACAAAGGATCAACCGGCTTACCTGCACCTCTCGTACAATACCCAATCCCGTCACAACCATGGGAAACTGTCTCAATCGATCTCTTAAAACTACCTCTCACGGAATCCGGCACTGAGTACTTGTTCGTAGCAGTCGACCACTTCTTCCACTACTGTGTCCTCATACCCCTCTCCGACAAGACCGCGAAGAGCGTTGTACGTGCCTTTGTAGATCACGTAATTTGCCCGTTCAATACCCCTCATACCATTCTTACTGACAATGGTACGGAGTTCAACAATAGCCTTCTAGATGAGATCTGTCGCCGCTTTCATATCAGTAAGTGCAATGTCGTGCCTAACCATGACTGGATTCCCCAAGTGGCGTCCTCAATCAATAGCTCCATCAATGCATCCATTGCTGAATCTCCCTTCTTCGTCCTCTTTGGTTTTGACAAGGACCTCCCATACTCTCTCTTATCCTCAAAGCCAGAACCCATCTACAACATGGATGATTATGTTAAACTAAAATTGGCCAACTTCCAGACAATCCACCAGTATGTCCAATTCACTTTGGCTTCCTCTCAGGAGGACATGCTGCAGCGCCAACATAAGTCCGCCTCTCCTATCACTATCAATGTAGGCGATCTTGTCTTTGCTCATTCCCATACGCGTTCCTCTAAGTTGGATGACAAATTTACAGGGCCCCACCGCGTCCTCACTCAACAAGGCAACAAATTTCACCTCCAGGACCTGTCCACTAAGGACACCAGATGGGTCCACATCGATGACTTAAAGCGAGCACCCCGTGGCCTCGTGTTGGAAGAGTCACTTACACAACCTCCTGCCCCCTCTTCCCCTCCACACATCCCTCAGTCTACTTTGTCTCCACCTATCCCTCAGTTTCCTTCATCTCCACCTATCCCTCAGTTTCCTTCATCTCCACCTATCCCTCAGTTTCCTTCATCTCCACCTCCACCTGCTCATTCATCAGCCAATCAATATCGGTCCAAACTGTGCTCTGCCCATCAACCTCTTCAAGACCTCCCCCATTAACTCTACCCTGATTTTCTAGGTACGATGTTAGCTATCTCCCTGCTGGCAGTGCTGACCCTCCTGGGGTCCGGGTCAGGTCAGGACGATGGTGGAGTACGTCCCGGGGCCTTGGTCAGCTCGGGAGGCGAGGTAATGCTTATCGAAGAAATAGCCTCCTTGCGCTATGATCTTGCTCCCCTGGCCAACGTAGCCATTGCCCTACCTGCCTACGTGCACCAGCTCCACGGAATCAGGAACCATCTCACGGCCATCATGGGGACACACAACCCAAATGAGTATCTCTATAACCTTTTCCTACCACTCTCCTGGCAATTGCAATACATAAGTAACAGATTCACTGAGCTCAATGACACATTTTCCATTCAGACACCCATTGGTCGTTCTCGTGTGAAACGAGGTCTCTTCGACTTTGGCAATGAGATTCTGAGTAGCTTGTTTGGCGTTGCTACAGCCCGTGACATTTCTGGCTTCAAAGCTGATCTCACTCACTTAGCTTCAGCTCTTGAATCCCAACGCCGGGTCATTAAAATCCAACACACTATGTTACAGAAGCTTATGACCCACCTAAATGAAGTCACGTCCACTCTAAACAACTTCACCGATATCTTACAATGACACCTTTCAGATCTCAACGTTATCTCTCAGTTCTTCTACCTCAAACTCAACATGGATAATCTCCAACTGGCCATTGACTCTCTCCTGTCTCAAGTCTCTACCTTGGTTCGTATCCTGGTCGATGCTATAAATGGACGTGTCATTGCCGACTTAGTACCTGTCTCAGCTCTCCGTTCTGTCCTGGAATGGGCTCACTCCACCTTCGGTCTATCCCCGGTCCCCCCCTACTGCTCCCTCGAATACTATTATCCTGTTCTCGAGGCCACTCTTCTCACCAAATCCGTAGTCGTCCATATTCCTCTCCGTTCTGCCATAACCTTTACCTTTTTCCACATCATTCCCTTCCCTTTCTGCCTCAACAACTCCTTGTTCCAAGTATCTGTTCCTTCAGAATATTTCCTCCTCTCCCATGATCATCTTTCAGTTGCCTTCCTTTCTTCCACAGACCTCCAGCAATGTTCCTCCCTTACTCTGACCTCTCGCCTCTGTGCTGCCCACCTTTTCGCTATCTTCCCTAGCAGTGCTACACCCAGTGGGTCTGCTTTAGTTCGCAACCATTCCATCTACTCGGACTGTTCTTTTGTCCCAGCTCCTGACCTCCCGGTCCACCATGCTCACCTCAACCATGTCCAGTACTTCTTCTTTGCTGTTCCCATCTCTGTCACAATCATGTGTCATGGTTCTTCGGTTCGATCCGTCCCTGCTAGTGGTCTCTACAAAGCACCTGACTATTGTACCATCAAATCAGAGTCCGTCATCACTTACGCCACTCGCTATCACCAAGCTGTCCGTAAACACTCCTATGACATCTTTCAACCAATCGACATGCCTTCCACCCTACCATCTGCCAACATTACCATCACCTCCTCTAACTTGCGCATGCTAACATTCCTCAAAGACAGTGATTTCATTATGGATCAATTTTCTCTGGCCTTCAGCCATTCATGGGTTCATCCAACAGTTGTGTTTCTCCCTGTGGTTATCGCTTTCATAGGTTTTCTACTCATCATATGTGCAGTGCATTGTTGTGTCAGAAAAATGGAACGCTGACTCCAGGAAATCAGAGTCGCTACAGGCATAGTACGCCCTACACACGACGTAGAAACTCCCCGTACTTAGTGCCCTCACATTCAGTGACTACCAATGCCATCTGACAATTAACCAAACTGTGAACAGAACTCTTCCTACTAGAAAATGATGGTATTTCTTTAATGCATTACTGAGTGACAGTGTATCATACAGAAAATACAGAAAAAAAAAAAATGAACGAAGAACAACAATAGAACTCTCATATCTACTCCTTGTTTATCATGTATCAAACAATTATTGTATAATCCCCATTATATCTATGTATACCTTCGACCCTTACTGGACACAAACCTATTCATCCTTGTATATCTTATCTATATATATCCTTCTCATTCCCTCCCCTCAGCATGGCCATGTCTCCCCTACTGCCCCTGTATCATACTTATCCCTTGTACAAACCTCCCCGACCTTGCCTTAATACTATAATCAAACACCATCTCACTCCTGGTGTCAGGAGACACCATCTCAGCTACCCGGGGGAGTAGTGTACCCCTCCTACAATATGTCTATCCCCGATGTATATATGCCCCCCCCCCAATGCATACATCTATCTATCTATCTATAGCCCGACGCCCTAATCCCGCAAAGGGTGGCCGCAGACAAAACGCCTCCAAGTCACTCTGTCACCCACCATTTGACTCCCCTCCCCCCAACTCACCCCCCCCTCCCTCATATACCTCTCAACTCCATCCCTGCACCTCATCCTCGGTCTACCCCTCCCTCTCCCTCCCTCCACCTCACCTACATACACCCTCTTAGTCAGTCTTTCATTCTCCATCCTCTCCACATGTCCAAACCACCTCAGTGTATTTCTCCTAATCTTTTCAACCACATCCACATCTACCCCACAACGTTCCTTCACTTCTTCATTCGTCAACCTGTCCCTCCATGTCACTCCACATGCTCCTCTCAAGTAACTCATTTCCACTGCTCTCACTCTTGACTTGTTCCCCTCTTGCAAGGTCCACGCATACATGCCCCCACTAAACTTGCTGACCTAGCACGCTTTCCCAGAGCCCAAGCCTGGGCGAAGACGTTATTGCGTCAGTTGAGAGCAGACATTCAAGTAGGGCAGACTATTTTATTGTGAGCTCGTAATAAACTCTTTATCTAGCTGTTTGTACACGGAGTTTCTATCACCAAAGTATTGCAAGTTACACCCGACTGCCCTTTTTTGAACTCGTCCAAGGTTTTGGCCATATCTTGATACCCTGAAGGTTTCATGTTGACAGCTCAAGCTGTTCATGAGATATAATGGGAACAGACAGACAGACAGAGAGAGAGAGAGAGACACACACAAACACACACACACACACACAGATGCTGGCAAAAACATTATCGTTCTGCCTGGGTAAAGATGAACGACGAAAAAGGGGCAGCCTGCCACAGAGTGTGCCGTAGGGTGGCGCCCCCTCCCCACAGAAGCCATGGGAAGGTGCCCCAGAGGGGGCAGGGGGCTATGCAGCCCCCAGGGACAATCGTGGGGAGGGTTCCTCCCCCCTGGGGGGCTGGGGGGTGGTGCCCTCCCCCAGGGGGGCCGGGGGCTACACCACTCCTGCGGGAGGCTGGGATCGGTGCCAACTCCCGGGGTTGTCGGGGCAGGGCCCACCCGAGT
The DNA here is from genome assembly GCF_032717465.1 of Coenobita brevimanus. NCBI lineage: Eukaryota > Metazoa > Arthropoda > Malacostraca > Decapoda > Coenobitidae > Coenobita > Coenobita brevimanus. Next base: position 32,588,775 of record NC_137047.1, read on the forward strand.
GGCCAGATGGCGGCGCCCCTTCCTGGGGGAACCGGAGGGCACTACCACCTGGGGGAGGGGGATGGTGGACCGTGCTACCCCTGGTGGGGCGGGGGGCGGCGGCCTTCCCTGGGGAAACCAGAACATTTTGACCATATCTTGATACGCTGAAGGTTTCATATTCATAGCTTGAGCCGTTCATGAGATATAATGGTGCCAAAGGCGGTGATAGAAACTAGCTGTTCTTAAGCAGCCATTTTGGTGACCTTGATCTTGACCCCGAGTACCCATTTTCGAACTCGTCCAAGACTTTTGTCATATCTTGATTCCCTGTGGGTTTCATGTTCATAGCTCAAGCCGTTCATGAGATATAATGGGAACACACACACACACACACACACACACACACACACACACACACGTTAGGACTCCATATTATAATTACAAATCATGATAGATAGATAGATAAATAGATAGATAGACAGAGCTCCAGGCAAGCCTGGGAAAGGGAAATGATCTTGCAAGTTAACTGAGGAAATGTTGACAATACACAGGAAGTAGCAAGTCAGGGGATGATATAGGTAGTGTGTCAGCGAGATAGCATACGAACATAGCCTAGTGACCATACACACACATATACACATACTCACACGCAGGTTTCTAGAACTTTCCAACCACAGCGTAACACACGTGACACAACCCCTGCTACACCAGAAATTAGGTTGCAGAGCTCAGAAGAAGGCTAGCATTAGAACCGACAGGTAGTGGAGAGAGTGATCAAGAAGAGGGGTCCAACTAGATTTACTTAGTGTATTCAGTCTCTGTAATACATACACTGCTCAACTTAAGATTTTCTCTGAAGATAATAAATCAAGATAAACTCCCTGTATTCATCATTAACTCCTACTACAAGAATCGAGAGTTACATTTGGTGGCAGCGGTGGGATGGACATCGTCTCTGAATCAACAGTGATTTCTACAAAAGTAGGCGAGACTCTACAAGATTAGCTTCAGTTCTACAGTGAATTCCTACAAAATACAGCCTACAAGTCTACAAAACAACTCTATAATCTTCACGTAACTTCAAGCAGCAGCAAGAAGAATAAAAAACAAAGCAAGTAAAGAAAAAGAAAGACCAAAGCAACAACCACACAAAACCCCAACACTCTCTCCCGCCTACCTCCATCGCTGACGCAGAGGTCAAGACACACAACTAAACACCAGAGCCATATTTAAAATGCGTCTTACTCACCTTCCTTCACCCAGGTTACGCATCACTACTCAGTTACTCACCACAGCTACCAGTGTGGGAAGCCGACGTCACTATGTGCCGAGAGTGCTGAGATGACATCACAACGCCAGTTTGCTGACATAAGGCCACGCCAAGCAACATGTTACTGACACCAGGCATTTCTCACCCACTACTCGTTACTCATTATTCACATAGCTCCTACTCATACTCATTTATTTTCACAGTATTGAGTTGGAAATTCGACGTTCTATGCTGAGGTTTGCCTGTGACAGCTGTTAACCACCACAAGCACCAGGCCATGGAATTTCCTGAGTAATATCGTCCATCAACACAGCACTAGAATTATCAAGAGATCTTCAATCAACCCTGCATTTTTCTTCCGAGATCGACAGTTGCATCGACACACCTCTCCGATCTGTATCAAGTGGGTGAAATTATACTTACTCATTTCTTCTCAGTGCTAAAATTAGGTATATTCAACTCCTTTACTTATTTCTATATATACACTTTTACACTCACTATCTATCATTTATTACAACTCATTTACTCATCTATTTAGTTAGAACATAAATAAAAAAAAGCTGCATTTCATAACACCATATCTTAATGACAGGGATATTTTCGCCACCACCCACGTTAATACCAGATGAAAATCAATTAGCTCCAACAACAGCTTCACAATTAGGAGAGCACCAAGGCAACACACCCATTGTGCAAAACGCAACACAAACGAAAGATCAAGAAACAAATACATCAGTTCCAGTTGATGAGTGGGAAACCCCCTCTGACATAGTAAGTGAGGGCTTTGTCACTGACTTGCACACATATGCCAATACACTTAACAGGGTTCATCGTTCCGGCCAAACCTATTCCACCATTCCCTCACACAACGATAAACAAGTCCAAGTTAAATTAACAGAGCAAACAGTGAAAATGAATAGTGAAACAAATACCGCGGATCAAACTTCCCCACCTCATGTTTATGTTTACCATGAAGATAAAACTGCCCCAAAATTCTCTGGCACAAAAAAAGATCGTATTGACGTCATTTCATTGGTCAGTCAGTGCGAACAAATGTTCATCAAGCGCCACATACTCGATTAACAAGAGAAAATTGCCATTTTTTCATCTTGCATAAGCCAGGAAAGATGTCCAGCAAGCAATTTGTTGAGATCAGACAAGCTCCTCAAGGCTAGGACATATAATGAATTTAAAACTGAATTTTTGAAGAAAATTTCTGGTGGTATGAACTTCTTGCCAGGTATAATTCCAGAATTACATAAGATTGTAGATCTTGTAAGGGAGCACACTACAAACCATGTGCTCAGTGAAATAACTGTTGATGTCTCCACAATCAAAAGAACATTGTTAGTTACTTTGGAAAACTCAAATTGGATAACAGATGATGGAAAGATGTCCCCAGACCTCGTAGTGGAGCTCATTGGTTATGTAGCTGCCTTGTGTAAATTACCTGATAGGACCCTTAAGATCGCCAAGACGATTGCGTACACCCCAGGCATGTGCTTACTAGACTTAATGAATGAGATAGAGATGTAGTGCAGTAAAGCAGGTATGGTCGACACACCCGCACATTCTAGTAGAATGAGAGTACCTGAGACAGTATCAGCTGTGAAAACATCTACACCGACCCCAAACAGAGAACAAAATCGATCGCGACCCGAAAGTTGGCAGAGCAGACAACTAAACGTGACGAGGGTTCGATCACAAATACCAAGCTACAGGCAGTTTCATAAGGTTTCGCGCAGCCCGAGCAGTTCTCGCGCCAGAAACAACACTACATATGGGAAGTCACCTTGTAGGTCACAGTCAAGAGATAGGTCCATTCTATGTCATTATTGTGCAAAACCAGGACACACAAGGTATGAATGCTTTATCAAAGCAAAAGAGGATAGACAAAAGACACAAGGATTTGGTCCTTACTGTAGGCATCATAGATACCAAGGGCACTGGACCAGTAACTGCAAAACAGTAGAAAAGATTGTGTCCATGTTCAAATCAGGGGAAGACCAAGTCATGACAAAAAACGAACAAACGTAAAGAAAAGCAAGTCTAAAATTCACATATGAGGCATGTTGGGAAATGAGTGTATTTTGATACCAGCTGTACGTGAGGATCAAAACGTTTCCTTATTTTTAGACACAGGCTCTCCAGTGAACTTAATAACACATGAAGAAATAAATAGAATTCTTAAAAACAAGAAGAAAGTAACTTTTCTGGAAGAAGCTGATTTAGATTTATATACGGTAGATGGAAAACAAATTACAGTAAAAGGTACAATAAGGTTAAATATCAGTTTCACAGAGACTACAAGACCAATCTGCATTTTTCTATATCGTTGAAAATTTAGCAATTAAAGCTCATATGTTAGTGGGCTTAAGATCCATGAGAGCAGACAATATAACTATACTCCCGCAAATGAATGGAATAGACTTTGACAATGAATTCTTAGAGGAAATACTATCAGAGCCCTCACTGATTAGTAAAAGAGAACCAAAAAGAATTGGTAATTTTAAAAGCTTAAACAAACATACACAAACAGATGAGTGTATCACTCCCACCACCAGCCCCAGCCTCCAGAATTAGTGACCCAGATAACAGTACTGATTTATCAGTTTTTCCAGCCCATCTCACCAATGATTTAGTTATACCACCTAATTCCTATATGAAAGTTACCATAAAGAGCAAATTACGGAACAGTACTGTTCTTGTCTTAGAAGAATTATGTAAAGTCAAGGGATTGTCAGTAGAAAACGCATTATGTCAGATGAACGATGAAGGGCAAACTCAGATATTCATAATTAATCACATGAATGGGGAAGTTCGGTTGAAAAAGGGGTGCATAGTTAATACTGAAAAATGTCCCGCCCCTGTGAAGGAAATAGTTTTAGCTGGAGTGACAAGTGAGATAAAATCTACGAATAGAGAAAGCATAAAAGAGAATTTTATTCACTCAGGTGAATTTGATGAAGAAATGATTTGTTAACCCTGCTGGAAACACACAGGGACACCGTAGCATTACCCGGAGAACAATTAGGGTGTACTAACCTGATTAATCACAAGATTAATGTGCACCCAGAAACACCACCAATTTTCGTACCAGCCTACCGCATCCCACACTCCCAACGTACACTTGCAAATCAGTATGTCGATGAAATGTTAAAACTTGGAATTATTGAGCCATCAGTCTCCCTGTGGAATGCCCCATTATTCTTCGTGCCCAAACGAAATGGAGAAATGCGTGCGGTAGTAGATTACCATAAACTAAACAATCACACAATCCCAGACCGATTTCCCATGCCATTGCTAAGCGACGTTCTACAGAATATTGGACCGGAGAATAATATATTCTCAACCATCGGTCTACTAAATGGCTATTATCAAATACCGCTTGCAGAGGAGTCACGTAAATACACTGCCTTTTCCACAAACAGAGGCCACTACCAATATACGAGGATGCCGATGGGACTGAGGACAGCCCCTGGCACATTCCAGCGTCTTATGAATTACGTATTGTCCGGAATTTTAGGACAAGGAATATTTGTTTATCTTGACGATATTATAATCGCAACGAAGAATATTACGGATCATCTCAAGAAATTAGACTTATTCTTACAAAAGCTTAGTGATGCTGGTTTAAAAATTAAGCTTTCTAAATGCAAATTTGGCTTAAAGGAAATAAATTTCTTAGGCCACAAATTAAGTTCTAATGGTATTCAGACCACTGATGACAAAATACAGGCAGTGAGAGATTTTCCTGAACCCACGACGACTGACGAAGTTAGACAATTTTTAGGTATAGCTGGGTACTATAGGTCATTCGTACCACAATTCTCTCATATAGCTTTTCCTCTATTCCAACTACTCAAAAAAGATGCTATATTCCAATGGGAAGAAGAACAAAAAAGGGCACTTAACAATCTACAAATTAAACTAACAAATGCACCTTGTTTAGCACATCCGGATTACACAAAATCATTTCTTATTTGTACAGACGCATCAGTTAAAGGATTAGGGGCTGTACTGATGCAGGAAGATAAAAGAGGAAAGAATCAACCAATTGCATTTGCCAGCAGACAAACAAAAGGAGCAGAGAAAAATTATTGCACTACAGACTTAGAGGCACTTGCAGTGGTTTTTGCATTACAAATGTTTCGAGATTTAGTATATGGTTACGAAATCCACTTATTCACCGACCATAAACCACTAGTGGGTATGTTTAAAGAAAAACTCCTTTCTGGGAGGAGAGCAAGATGAAAATGTACAGTTGAAAACTACAATGTACAAATTCATTATATACAAGGTAAAATGAACATAGTAGCTGATCCATTATCTAGGAACCCGAACACCATTCAGGTCGCGGCATTAGATCTCAAAGGAAATATCCCAAACCACATTGATATCGCAAAAGCACAAAGACTTGACCCAATATGGTCTAAAGTTATATACAAGTTAGAAAGTGGAGATGACATACAATTACCCAAACTGCATGTACCACTCGAACAATTCACAATGGTCACTAATACATTATACAAGATTAACCCGAAACAACCAAAACGCCAAAGAAATACTAACCAGTTGGTATTACCTAATGACATGATACCCCAGGTATTACGAACGATACACGATAGCCCACATGCAGGATATCCTGGAAAGGATAAGACATTCAAACAAGCCCAGCTGTTATATTACAGGCCTTCATTACGAAAAGATATAAACAGTCATACAGATAGATGCGAATCATGTGCAAAACACAAAGGATACCCAATCACACCTGCACCGATGGGTAATTACCCTGTATCACATCAGCCATTGGACGTTGTCACTGTTGATTTACTCAAGATGCCATTATCATACAATAATAACCTATACTTATTCGTAGCAACGGATAATTTTTCCCGTTATGTCATTTTAGCTCCAATTAAAGATAAGACAGCAGAGACAGTAGCAAAGGCAATAACAGATAATGTAATATGTCGCTTTACTACCCCAAAGGTACTATAAGTGATAATGGAGGAGAATTTAATTCTGAGATCTTACAAGAAATATGTAAACAATACAACATCAAAAAGGTTAACGTTTTAGCCTATCACCCAGCATCGAATAGGTTGGTAGAGAGACAAAATAAAAAAGTATTAGATGTGCTACGACACATTCTCAGTGAAAATTATGCAAGCTGGGATGATTGGATTCCCAGAGTAGAAGCCTCAATCAATGGATCTATAAATAAATCCATAGGTGACACACCACATTTCATTATATATGGGACAGATAAAAAACTACCATATGAGCTCCTAGAAGGTGACAGTCTGCCCATATACAATTACGATGATTATTCTAAACTCCGTTTACGTAAATTACAGGACATACACAAAAGAGTAAAAAAAACAATAAACGATGTCCAAGGAAGAAATGACGGAGGCATTTAACAAGAAGGCAAGAGATTCACCTATCAGCTTAGGAGACATTGTTTATGGTATCATTCATAAGAGATACAATAAATTATCCCCAAAATTTGAGGGCCCATACAGAGTAATTAACATAAAAACGAACAAAGCTTTAATTAAGTCACTGTCAACTGGCGAAGAGAAACAAGTTCATATTGACCATTTAAAACGAGTTTCAAGGGAATTATCCAATAATTATTCAGCATCGGATACAACCGAACAGGCGAACGTACCTCAAGAAACCAAGCAAGAAAACAACAATGATTACAAAAGGAAATTAAGGTCATATACCAAACAATCAAACATAGGTGCAACTGTTCCAATAAAATCTACAGTACATCATTTACGAGAATTAAATATCGATTTAAACTCCTTCTATAAATGAATTAACAATCAACCGTAATGCACATCATCACTATCATCGACCACAGCATGACCATATTAGGAAATTAATAGATTTTTTTTTTCGGTAGGTAGCGATGAAGGGACTTATGCTATGGATTCTCCTCTACATAGCAAGAGGATATGCGCACTTAGACCCCCAACACATAGAACGACAAGGATGCCACATAGCTCCAACGGCCACGCCTTCAATCGTAAAAGACGTCATGAGTACTGAAATAAGTCTGGATTACTTGTATGAATTACCTTCTTATCTAGAAAATCTCGCGAAACCTATGCGAACCCTGGACTTCATGATAGGAAGCTATGTTTCACAAGGACATAACACAAAGGAAGTGAATGAAATAGTGAAGTTAGCGAAATGGAAAATAGAACAGGCAAAGTCAACTATGCTCATCATGATCCAAGATCTCCCATCTTATGGAACGGAGGTATTGAGCGACAGGAACAACATCACACGTACTCGCCAAAAGCGCGGTTTGTTTGACCTGGGTGGCGCAGTTCCTGGGAACATCTTTGGATTGGCTACAGAGGATGACCTTAAAGAAATAAACAACAAATTTAATAAAATAGCTCAGGTACTAACATACCAAGATAAATTCATCACAGGACATAACTCAGCAATGAAGACAATTGTGAAAAATCTGAAAAAGGCAGAAAACATAGCTCTCGAATTGTAGATAAAATAAATGAAATGGAAGGTAACATAACACTTTTCCAACACTTCTCGATCATCACAGAACATACTGACACAATTCTACTACAATTAGACAACACTAGAGTTCGTTACAGGGCACTTATGCAAGGAATTTCGAATGCTGGTGATGGCAAGATCACAATTGACTTACTCCCAGTTCATGAGCTACGTCAGATAATTAGTCAAGGCATACATAAACATAAATTGAAGCCTTTGTTCCGAAGTAGGGAATTCATGCAATATTATCCATATCTAGAAGCAACACTAACACCAACATCAGTAGTAGTTCATGTACCATTCATAACTGAAGACCTGTTCACAGTATACCAAATACACCCCTTTCCCCCTAAAAATAACAACACTTTGGTCATCATCAACATCAACACAGACACCGAACTCATCATGGTCTCCAAGAGACGGAACACTGTCACTTTTGCAAGTGAATCAACGACTGAACGAAAGTGCCGCACATCCTTACATGCTGTTCATCTTTGTCCTGCGTACATTTTCACGTTTCAGCCTACTGATACAGTCCTTTGTGAAGTGGCTATCATCAGAAATAACAATATTCATAATCACTGCAACTTCACTTTTGCTCCAGATAAGCTTGTACACCATCAATGCATCGGACACTCACAGTTTTTTTATTTCACTCATAACACATCAGTTAACATAGTCTCAGGATTATACATAGCACCAGACTACTGTGTGGTATTTACACCATCCATGTCTACTTTATCCACCATCAATCACTACGCCATCCTCAATCTTACACACAAACATTTCCACCCACTGCCTGATATGGACTTAAACATGAGCACAAATATTAAGTTGACTTCACCTAAGTTTGAAACTATGCAACTGATCAATGAAACAATGAAGCCCTGGGAAGATTTGAGTTTGAGTATGTTCAACCCATATTATGTTTATAGCCCAGCACCTACTGTCTTTATAGTCTTCTGCATTGTATTTACAGTACTGCTGTTCGGAATGCACAGAATGCATGCAAGCATTGCAAAATTGGAGTCAGTATTTAGTGGGGGTAGAGTTAACATCCAAGTTAACCCCCCCTGAATGAAGTGTACATATTTTGTATATAGTATTAATTATATATATAAAAAAAATACAAAGAAGAATGACCCATGATATAGAAGTATGACATACCAGTAGCATTATCTTTAAATGAAATATTAATAACTCTTACCATAATCTTAATTTTAAACTATTTTTTTTTTCTTGCATGTATGCATTTCACTACAATAACCCATGTACATACTCTGTTACAGTTAATAGTTTACCTTTAGTGCATTTATTCAAATATGTATACAACTTGTTTAAAATGTAATATTATTGAATCATTGCAATTTACTGTGAATATTATATGTATACAATATTATAATCAATATTATGTACTAATAGATCAGCATATGTCAATGATGATTGCTGTCAGAGGACCTACAGCGGCGTGGCCGAGCAATGTTAGGACTCCATATTATAATTACAAATCATGATAGATAGATAGATAGACAGAGCTCCAGGCAAGCCTGGGAAAGGGAAATGATCTTGCAAGTTAATTGAGGAAATGTTGACAATACACAGGAAGTAGCAAGTCAGGGGATGGTATAGGTAGTGTGTCAGCGAGATAGCATACGAACAAAGCCTAGTGACCATACACACACATACACACAGGTTTCTAGAACTTTCCAACCACAGTGTAACACACGTGACACGACCCCTGCTACACCAGAATTTAGGTTGCAGAGCTCAGAAGGAGGCTAGCATTAGAACCGACAGGTAGTAGAGAGAGTGAACAAGAAGAGGGGTCCAACTAGACTTACTTAGTGTATTCAGTCTCTGTAATACATACACTGCTCAACTTAAGATTTTCTCTGAAGATAATAAATCAAGATAAACTCCCTGTATTCATCATTAACTCCTACTACAAGAATCGAGAGTTACACACACACACACACACACACACACACACACACACAGACGGGAGCAAAAATATTATCGCTCTGACATGGTAAAGGCGGGCGACAATTAGGTTGATATCTGTTACCATTCTTGTAAAAGAAGTGAACAAACGCAAGGACAGACACACACATCGACAGCGTGACTTTATATATATATATATATATATATATATATATATATATATATATATATATATATATATATATATATATATATATATATATATATATATATATATATATATATATATATATATATATATATATATATATATATATATATATATATATATATATATATATATATATATATATATATATATATATATATATATATATATATATATATATATATATATATATATATATATATATATATGAAAACAACAAATTATGATTAAGGTCCCTCAGGCCCCTGAAGAAACCCAATTACCGCCACTGTTCCAGTTCACCGTTACCCAATACATCAATACGACTTCCGTAACACAGTTTTTTTTTTTTTTTTCTGCCATCACTGTCTCCCGTCTCTTCTGAAATTAACTCTTTCTGTAAGACGACATAACCTGTTTTATTCTATATTATGCTTCTAAAAGCTTATCTAAGTTTTCCAGTCTGAAAAGAATCTCCTAAACTAAGTACAATGGTCTAGGGTTATCAAAAATTATGTGAAAATACATCATCGGTGCGAAATCTTTAAAATGTACATCATGAAACATATGCAAAGCCTCAAGTTCATGACACCTATCAATGGAACACCCACAAATCTTAGCTGCAATTAGTTTTCATCTCATAAAAGGGAGCAGACAGCAAAGATATGTTGTAGACAGGACGAATGCGTTCTGCCTTTCTTACATGCTTTGTTACTGTCTAAGTTAGGGGCTTTCCATAACCTTGTGTAAGCTTTAAGCATGCAGATAAATGCGTTCTGTCTTTCCTACATACTTCGGAAATTACCGTCTAAGTTAGGGGCTTTCCATAACCATGGAAGTGTAAGCATACAGATCTCCTTTCTTAAAATCTTCAATAACCATAACCGTCTCCCGTTGAGAGAAATCTTAAGTATTGATTGAACAGTTATGTGAAACTGTCCTCTTGCTGTTCACGGGTTGACAATATTCTCCAGTAATCCGGTTACGATAACAGAAATCTTAACTATATTATTCTTGTTACCATCCGATTGTTTTATTAGTAATTATACTACCTTCTCATCTAAAGGTTAAATTTTATGCTGATTTTTGAAAAATGATTTCAAAACAATAGGGCTGCTGATTAATACGTAGGGTTGTTTGAATGCGACTCTTGGACCATATATACTGGGGACCAAAATGGTGCCGAGATTTTGGAACTGTGCCCTTGAGAAATATGAGTGATAAGTGGTTTTACAGGGAGGGGAAAAAGAAAGGGGGAAAAACACTGTAAGAATGTGTGGAGCGGGACGCACTAAGACGGAAAATGGCGATAAAAATGTGTTATGGTGACTGAGACACATGAAAAGAATGAATGTTAGGTTAGGCAACAGAAGATGGATAGATCGTGTAAAACAAATGAGAAACAATAACGAAATACTTATAGAGACTGGAAGTGGATGGAATGAGAGGAAGGAAGTGGCCAAGAAGTAATTGGTAGAACAGAGTGAAAGAGAATTTGATTTACAGAGACCTGAGCAACCAGGAGGGTGACAAGCGTGTGCAGTATGGAACACAACATATTGGTGTATGTATCTAACTGTCTAAAAGCAGAAGCCATAATCCCATAAGGCATGGCCGCTTGTCTGTAGGTTAGTTGTTTGATGGTGAGAACTCTAACCCTTCGCCAACCCACTTGCTGACACTTAAGGAACACGTGTGGGTTGGTTATATGGTTACCACCCACCGTTGTAACTGGTTTCCTGGCTTACAGGAAACCATTAGGCTTGTCACTCAATGTAAAGCCACCTGAAGAGGAAAGAAGAGTATTAAAATGTGTTAGGAAAAGATGGGCGAAAAAGGAAGAGAGGAGGGCAGACAGAAAAAGAATGATAAAGGTGATGGGAAAAGTATGCAGGACTACATCAAGTGAGTGGATGATGGTCGCCAGCACCTAATACTGGCATAGAATGGAATAAAAACAGCATATTTCCACAATGTCAGCCATTTCAGCACCTCTCACCAAGTTTTCTCTTTCAGGTTTTTGGTTCATACTTTGTTTATCCCTAACCTATCTTTGTCAAACCTTAGCAGCCCAAGAAAGACATGATAATCACTCTGGTGAGAGCAAGAATATTTTGGGGATAAAGTTCTCGGGATGAAGGGATTAATAAGCAATGAGGAAGCACATCCACAATATATCCAGTCATTCATGGCAAAGATAAAATAGTATTTTAAAACACGTGAAAACAAATGTAGCTGATATTGCCCCACATAAGCAAGATCAGCCGAAAATTAATCTAGTATTCTTGTTCCTACCAAATACCTTATGCGACTTAAGAGAGCTCACTGTCAGGAAAAGGATTAATGAAGATTTTATTTAACCCCCCAACTCAAAACTCTCCTAATCTGAATAAACTACCATGATATAGCATGGATAAAACAAGGAAAAAACATGGGCAATGCTACGCTGTTGCAACCCTGCATCTTACCAAGCACATACACTTCCATCTCCCTGCACACCTAACCAGGCGCATAACGCCCCTCACCCCTCGCCACCATATAACACAGAGACATTAAAACTTCAAAAGTTCAGTAGTTTATCAACGGTCATAAGGAAGTCATGAGCAGATCTGATGAAAATATGGCTCATGCTTTTTTCTTTTAGGCAGCCATTTTTTTTTTAAATTAAATAATAGGTACGGTCATGAAACTTCATACATAATTAGATATTCGTATAATCATTTCTCATATACAGTTTCTGCTTCCTACGTGTAATATTTGCAAGATTGTAATTTAATAATGCATTGAAATAATCAGTTTTATGTATATTTCTTCAGTTTCGCATTACATAATCTCATGGCACTGTAACTACCAAAAGGCACCAAGAGGCATATGTCCACATTCCTGGAGGGTTGTAAGCCTGTACCTGTATTAGTTTCTGAGTCCTCGCCCAGAAACTTTTTTTTTTTTACATTTTCATTGTTAAGAAAAAACTACTTAAGACACAGCATTCTACCTACTGAAAGGGGCCAGTTCACTATAAGACACATAACTATGTGAAATTTCACAACTCTATAGTGAATACTTTCTGAGTTCTGGCCCAGAACGAAATCTCTACACCCGGCCAGCAGCCCTGTTGCCCAACTCTAATGATGGGTACCTATTAATCCCAGTGATAACAACACTCTCCTCTTACTTTGTCAGGTGAAAGGTTACAACTTAGAAACTATGTAATCAGTCAGTACTAAACATAACCTGGGGAGTTCAGATTCCTTGCACAGATCGCATTGAAATCTCCGTGGAAATATTTTTTCTTGTACTTTTTCATTATAAAAATAAATAAAAACTAGTTAAGGCACAGCATTCTACCTATCAAAAGGCACCACTTCACTATAAGAGACATAACTACGTGAAATTTCATGAATATAGAATACACTTTTTCAGTTCTGGCCCGGAAACGAAATATCTACACCCGGCCAGTCGCCCAGCTGCCCAACTCTACAGATGGACACATACTGATCCTAGTGATAACAACACTCCTCTGACTTTGTCAGGTAGAGTGTAAAATAAAAACACTCACACACCATCTTGTAAAAGTTAAAGAGATAACCAGGTAAATGCGGCAGGGAGTGTGCAAAAGAGGCTGTGTGATGCATCAACATGACAAATTAAGCAATCGTTGAGAAAACGAAAAGTACAGTACATCATTGGGTTGGACAATACATGCACACCTACCCATGACTTTATATATATATATATATATATATATATATATATATATATATATATATATATATTGTTACATAGCCTATGATTTCATCATCCTTTGTGTAATTTTAATGCACAGTATGCTGCATGTTTGATCACGAGCGTGTTCTGCCTCAGTCCCCCCCTTCTACCGTTATAGTAAAGTCATCATTTCTGGAGTTCAGTACGGGATTTTCAGCTCTTTGTCCCCATGGCTTCATTTGCGCGTCCTTCTTACAAGTTGTATCAAGCTCTGCTGGCCCCTATATAATGAGCTCAGTCTCTGCATCGCTGCCACTTAGATCTGCTCCTCATTTTGTTCACATCTCTGTCCTCCCCTGTACAGATATTATTATTGTGAGTGCTCAAGAAATCTCCAAACATCTAGCAGCTGTGTGTAATTTGAGTATAACTGTTGTATTTTTTTCTTGTACTGTATAGCATAAGTTTAATTTGTAGGCCTAGTGAAGTTTTTTGTAATTCATGTAGGGATCTTTATGTCCATCAGTTTTAATATTATTTTGTATCTGTAATAATTTATCTTGCATTCACTGAGTATTATCTGGTATCTCATTTTATCAGGGCTGACTTAGATAAATTTACTCTTGCTAATTTCGTGTTAATAGAGGCTATTGCAGTTAACCATATATTTAACCTGTTTATTTGCCATTACATTATCCTTATGAGTCCTGAATGTTTTGTTGTTAGTTTAAGCATTAAACCTTAACTTGTAATTTTACCTAACTCTTTTGTTTTGAACCTGGAACTTTACGGGACAGTAGTGACTCTTCGTATTCTCACTTAAAGTGTACATTATCTTTCTCTGTTCCGTAACATAAATTTGGCGACCTCTTATCAGGATATTCAGGATATTATCATAAGGATATTGCTCGATATTTTGTGACTTGTTACTTATTCATGATGGCTACTATTACTACACTTGATGAAGCCAAAGATTTTTTGTCAAATGTGCAAACAGTGTGTGATATAGAAAACAGAACAAAGAATGAACTTAAGCTCGTTGCTCAACAATTGGGAATTGCTGTTCGCTCTCATCATTCTAAAGATCAAATTGTTGACATGATTAATGAAAGCTTGTTTAATGTAACTCCTCCAAATGAGCAAACGCAGATTGAATTAGCTAAGTTACAGCTAGCCCTGCAGGAGGCTAAGGCTAAGGAGGCGGAGTCTCGTGTTAAGGAGGCTGAATTTCAGGCAAATGCTCGTATTCAAGAGGCACAGGTACAGGCTCAGGCACAAATTGAAATTGCTAGGATTCAGGCAGACCATGAGTATCGCATGAAACAAGGTGGAACTGGATCATCTAGCTCTGATGATTTTGATGTGGCTAAAAATGTTAAACTTGTCCCTCCTTTTAATGAATCTGATTTAACCAAGTATTTTCAGTTGTTTGAGAGGGTAGCTACAGGTTTTAATTGGCCAAAAAAGTATTGGCCAGTACTCCTTCAAACTGTTCTCACCGGTAAAGCTCAAGTAACTTATGCATCTTTGCCTCAGGATCAATCTGATAATTATGATGTAGTTAAGAGCTTGATTCTTAAGGCCTATGAGCTTGTTCCTGAAGCCTATAGAGTAAAATTTAGGACAACTTACAAGCAAGATAAGCAATCCCATGTTGAGTATGCAAAAATCAAAGAAGATCTGTTTGAGCAGTGGTTAAATTCTAAGAATGTGGATTCTGATTTTGGTAAATTTAAGCAGATGATTTTGCTGGAGGATTTCAAAAGGTGTATTAGTAAAGATGTAAGCCTATATCTTGATGAGAAAAGAATAGATAATTTGT
Organism: Coenobita brevimanus; assembly: GCF_032717465.1. Lineage (NCBI taxonomy): Eukaryota > Metazoa > Arthropoda > Malacostraca > Decapoda > Coenobitidae > Coenobita > Coenobita brevimanus. The sequence goes on from NC_137047.1 coordinate 32,604,225, forward strand.
CTGATGCTGCAGTTTTAGCTGATGAGTATGTTCTCACTCACGAGAGATATTCTAGAGAAAAAAGGAAAGCTGAGAGTAAGTACGTTGCCTCTACTCAGAGTACAGGTAACAGGAAAGAGAATAAAGATGATGTTTCTCAGGAAGTAAATACCAGCTTCACCTCTAGGTTTCAGAAAAGTAAATGTACTTATTGTAGTAAGCTTGGTCATACTACGGAGAGATGTTTCAGGAGACAGCGTGATGTGAACAAAAAGGAGTCTTTAAATATTCAGTCAATTGGTCTAGTGTCCACTCTTGAGAGTTCCCAGAATTCTTTAACTGAGTTAACTGAACCTGCTTTGAGGGGTAACTTAAATTCTCATGATGGAGCTCCTCTTTTGAGCAGTAACGTGGGTGACACTCTCAAGAGTTCATGTGCTAATTTCCTGTCTGATGGTTTTGTCAGTCCCCTGGACAGTAATGACAGGAAATCAGTTCAAATATATCGTGATACAGGTGCTTGCCAATCCCTTATGCTGACCAGTGTTCTAGGCTCTAATGTTAATTCCTCTGATGAAACTGTAATCTTACAAGGTGTAGGGAATAATTACTTCTCTGTCCCTCTGTGCAGAGTGAATTTAGAGTCTGGTTTTGTTAATGGTTCCGTTATGGTTGGGTTGGTTGAGACACTCCCAATGTCAGGTGTAACTTTCTTACTTGGAAATTATATTGGTGGAAGTCAAGTGTGTCCAGCTCCTCAGTTGTCTAGTGAGCCAGTGGCTGCGGCCCAGGATTGTGGAGTCCCTGATGTGTTCCCTGCATGTGCTGTCACTAGGGCTAAGTCTAAAGTTACTGGTGATTTAGAGGATAATGATGATGATGATGTTATCCTAGCTGACACTTTTCTTGCTAATTTGGACCACTCACCAGATGAGGCAGTACCCCGTAGTGTTGATAATTTGTCTCGTCAAGAGTTGGTTGAGTTGCAGGTTGCTGACCCTGAGTTGAAAGGTCTAGCTAACTCTGCTTACAATGAAGAAGAGTCAGCCGGTGCTTCTACTTGTTATTATGTAAAGTCAGGAGTACTTATGAGGAAGTGGAGACCCCCAACAGCATCAGCCGACTGTGAATGGGAGGTTGTACATCAAGTTGTCATCCCTCGTGTTTGTAGGCAGGATATCATTAGAGTGGCTCATGATACCAGTTTGGCAGGACACCTTGGAGTGAGGAAGACTGTGGCACGCATTTTGAAACACTTCTACTGGCCAGGTATCTTCAGGGATGTTTCCTGGTATTGTAAGTCTTGTCACACCTGTCAAGTTGTGGGGAAGTGTAATCAGACTGAAAAGGTTGCACCTCTAGTTCCCATTCCTCCTTTTGAGGCGCCTTTCACCCATGTGTTGGTGGATATTATGGGCCCTCTTCCTAAAACTTCTTCAGGATTTTCTTATGTGTTGACCATGACTGATATGGCTACTCGTTATCCTGAAGCCATTCCACTTAGAAACATCTCAGCAAAGAACGTGGTTAAGGAAATGCTAGGGTTCTTCACAAAGTTTGGTCTGCCCAAGTAGGTACAGTCCGACCGGGGGGAAGTAATTTCATGTCAAACGTTTTCAAGCAGTCTCTGAAAGAGTTGGGCATCACCCAGATCACGTCTTCGGCTTACCATCCCCAAACCCAAGGAGCATTGGAGAGATACCATCAAACACTCAAATCGATGCTCAAGAAATGCTGTTTAGAACATCAGAAAGACTGGGATGGGGGTCTTCCATTCGTTGTGTTTGCCGCGGGAGAGTCTCCAAATGAATCGCTGGGCTTCTCACCTTTTGAACTACTGTTTGGCCATGAAGTAAGAGGACCCCTTAAGTTACTCAAGGAGTGCTGGCTGTCGGAGGAAGATGATGTCAACCTGCTGGAGTATGTGATGAAGTTCAAAGAACGGCTGTCCACTGCTTTACAGCTGGCGAGAGAGAATTTGGGAGCTGCTCAGGAGAAGATGAAGACTTGGTATGACAAGAAGTCCAGGTTATGCCACTTTCAGCCAGGAGATCAGGTTTTGATTCTGCTACCAGTACATGGGCAACCTCTTCAAGCCAACATCAGAAAAATTACCAATATGCCGGGAATCGAACCCGGGACTCTCAGGTGAGAGCCAGGCAGCATACCACTACACCACGACCAGGTAAAAGTTAACTCACGTTGTCACAATCTTGTAACCAACGTCCCTCCGCCCCCACTGTGGGCATCAAGAGGATGAGTTAACCCCCTGGCACTCGGGCAAGTAGATGCTTTTAATCTATCCCAAACACTTACGGCAAGTCAGAATGAAGAGAGAACCTGTATTTTTTTTCACAGGAAAAATCATCAGAGAAATTACCAATATGCCGGGTGTAGTGGTATGCTGCCTGGCTCTCACCTGAGAGTCCCGGGTTCGATTCCCGGCATATTGGTAATTTCTCTGATGATTTTTCCTGTGAAAAAAATACAGGTTCTCTCTTCATTCTGACTTGCCGTAAGTGTTTGGGATAGATTAAAAGCATCTACTTGCCCGAGTGCCAGGGGGTTAACTCATCCTCTTGATGCCCACAGTGGGGGCGGAGGGACGTTGGTTACAAGATTGTGACAACGTGAGTTAACTTTTACCTGGTCGTGGTGTAGTGGTATGCTGCCTGGCTCTCACCTGAGAGTCCCGGGTTCGATTCCCGGCATATTGGTAATTTCTCTGATGATTTTTCCTGTGAAAAAATACAGGTTCTCTCTTCTTCAAGCCAAGTTTAGTGGTCCTTATTTCGTGGAGAAGAAACTCAGTGATGTCAACTATGTCATCGCCACACCAGATCGTAGAAAGAGCAAGCAACTATGTCACATCAGCATGCTGAAGTTATATCACAGGCTGGACGAAAATAATCCAGTCTGCACTGTAGCTGTTCCACCCGAGTCTGCAAGTGAAGTTCTCCCATGCAGTATGAGCCTGAGTGATAGTTTGGGGAAGAATCCTGATATCATGAATGATCTCCAGACTAAGCTTTCTCATCTACCTCCCAAGGAAAGGCAGGAGTTTTCGGCATTACTGCAGGAGTACCCGCAAGTGTTCCGTGCCACTCCAGGAAGAACCACTGTGTTGATGCATGATGTCGATGTTGGAGACGCAAAGCCAATTAAATTGCCTCCTTACCGTGTGAACCCAGTGAAAGTTCCTCTCATCCAGAAGGAGCTTGGCTACCTGTTGGACCACAAGATGATTGAGCCCTGTCAGAGCGAGTGGAGTTCTCCTGTCACTCTGGTCCCTAAGCCAGGTGGGTCACAGCGGCTTTGCATTGACTACAGACGTGTTAATCAGATAACCAGAACAGACACTTACCCTCTCCCTCGTGTGGAAGATTGCATAGACAAGATCGGAAAGGCTAGGTACATAAGTAAGTTTGATTTGTTAAAGGGATTCTGGCAAGTACCTATGACTGAACGTGCTAGGGAGATCTCATGTTTTGTAACACTAGGAAAGACATTTGCATGTTCTGTAATGCCATGTACAGATTGTTTTAGAGTAATAAGAAATTTCCTTTGTAAATTTCTTTTTTCTTTGTGGGGAGGTGTTACATAGCCTATGATTTCATCATCCTTTGTGTAATTTTAACGCACAGTATGCTGCATGTTTGATCACGAGCGTGTTCTGCCTCAGTCCCCCCCTTCTACCGTTATAGTAGAGTAAGTCATCATTTCTGGAGTTCAGTACGGGATTTTCAGCTCTTTGTCCCCATGGCTTCATTTGCGCGTCCTTCTTACAAGTTGTATCAAGCTCTGCTGGCCCCTATATAATGAGCTCAGTCTCTGCATCGCTGCCACTTAGATCTGCTCCTCATTTTGTTCACATCTCTGTCCTCCCCTGTACAGATATTATTATTGTGAGTGCTCAAGAAATCTCCAAACATCTAGCAGCTGTGTGTAATTTGAGTATAACTGTTGTATTTTTTCTTGTACTGTATAGCATAAGTTTAATTTGTAGGCCTAGTGAAGTTTTTTGTAATTCATGTAGGGATCTTTATGTCCATCAGTTTTAATATTATTTTGTATCTGTAATAATTTATCTTGCATTCACTGAGTATTATCTGGTATCTCATTTTATCAGGGCTGACTTAGATAAATTTACTCTTGCTAATTTCGTGTTAATAGAGGCTATTGCAGTTAACCATATATTTAACCTGTTTATTTGCCATTACATTATCCTTATGAGTCCTGAATGTTTTGTTGTTAGTTTGTGCATTAAACTTTATCTTGTAATTTTACCTAACTCTTTTGTTTTGAACCTGGAACTTTACGGGACAGTAGTGACTCTTCGTATTCTCACTTAAAGTGTACATTATCTTTCTCTGTTCCGTAACAATATATATATATATATAACCCCTTATAGTTTCGGAGAAACTATGTTCATAAATTGCAGTTATGGCGGAAAAGCAACAACTCGTCTCCCATGATGGGGTATAGTTTGGGAATGGGGCTTGACCTGGAGGACGTGAAATCGTCATTTTTTTTTTTATTACTGATTTTTTTTTTTCACTTTATACAAAACTTTCGTTGGATGTAATCGTACTGATGACAGTATAACTTATTGTCCTTAATATGGTATCAGCATTACTAACCTAGCTATAAAAAGGAAAGTATAATTCGCATCAGAAGTTGAACAACGCATTGGGTTGAGGACGTGGTTCTAGCCCTACTGATAAGGTGTCTTTGACCTTTTAATACTTTATTTTTTACATAACTACAGCACCTTAGTTGGATTTAATCATTACAGTGACATCCTAATTCTTTGTTAGCATTATGAAAACTATTATTTATGTAGTTGAGGTAATAAAAGCAACGTCAGCATGGATGCCAAGATACTGGCTGGATTGAGGACATGGTCCCCAACCTTCATATTTTATGTGTGTGTGTGTGTGTGTGTGTGTGTGTGTGTGTGTGTGTGTGTGTGGCTACAACATTTTTTAAAAATGTTCTGGAAAGCATGTTTTTTTACTAAACTATGGAAGTGAAAGTACTTTAAGCCGTGGAAGGAGGGAGACTGGGGGGACAGGGTAAGGGGGTCAAAAATTCGCCAAGGTGTGTAGTGAACTAAGCACTAAGGTTCGTGCAGAATGATAATGATCTATTTGACAACTCTTCTGTCCCCTTTCAATACCCTCTACTTCGCATCTCGTCTCGACAGCATCACACCGCAACACTACCACAGCCCTGCAACCACCACCTCTCACTCCATCACTTTTCCCACATACCTTCCCCAACGGCCAATTTCTGTCCCAGTTTACTATTTCCTTTACCTCACACCGCTGGTCGAAAAGCACCACGAAGGTCACGGGGATAAAGAAGGTAGAGGAGGAGAAAGGAGGGTGAAAGAATGAAGGAAAGGAGGAAGGGAAAAGTAGGTCAAAGATGGAGGGTACGGGTGGGGATGAGGCTGTCACTTCCTTCATGTTGTTTCTTTTTTATCATCTTTACTAAGTTTAAGTTATCAATACTACATGATGTAAGCGTCTACTGTTTTTTCTTTGTTTGGTAACTGCTTTATTAAGCAACCTACCTCAAATATACCTACTAAGCCCTAAGGTTTGTGCTCAACAATAATTATCCATTTGACAGCACTACTGTCCTTTCTCTTTACACTTTACCGGTCAACGTTAGTCAGGGCCACGACGCAGCATCACCACACCACCACCACACTACGCTTACCACCTCGCACCCACCTCGCCTCCCCTTCACCTCCATCCCTTGTTTACACCTGCCAACCCCACACCCTCACCGCCTCTCCTGTTCTTCCACACCTCTCATCTGCGCACGTTACAGTCCAACCACACCACCAGACAGGGTGATAAAGGAGGAAGGGAGGAAGGAAGGAAACAGCGTGGAGACACGAAGGAGGGAGAAGATTCAAGGACAGAGGGTGTGGTTCGGAATGGTAACTGTCACCATCTTTATATAATTTTTTCTTTTCTTTGCCAAGTTTTTCGTGTCATTATCACATGATGTAACTACCTACTGTCTTCCCTTACCGGATTATTCACCAACCTAACTCAAATATGAAGGGTGAGAAAGTGGAGGAAAGGAAAATGGCAGTAATTGGTCATGAACAGAGGGTTGGTGAGATGGGGCCTGCCACCTCCTTCATATTTTCTTAAATCTTCCTACTGAGTATAAGCTATAATAACTACCTTTATTTTATGCAAGGGAGAAGGAATCGCAGACCGGGGACCTGGAAATTGCTCTCTCCAAGAAAAAACAAAGACAAGATAAAAGAGAGCTAAATTCAAGATCCATTATTTCGAGATACCTGGACACACTGCGTTTGAAAGACTGGCGATCATAGGCAGCAGGAAAAACAGACAGAGGGAAACTGTTACAGAGGTGATTTGTTGCATGCATGAAGGACTGGGAGTAGCGGTTATCTCTTGCATTAGAGACTTGGATAGAAAAGGGATGAGAGTTTGTTGCTAAACGGGTGCTACGTGCCCGCCGTAATGGTGGAGGGATGCAAGCAGACAGTTCAGAGGAGCAGTGACCATTGAAATAGCAAATGAAAAGAGATAAAGATGCGACAGTGAGACGAAGAGACAGAGGTTGAATGGAGCCAGTAGGAGGAGGAGAATTGAGACGAAAAGCCTTTGACTCCTCACTGCTGAGAAGAGTTGTGTGTGATGAGCCTCCCTACACATGAGAGTTGGTACACAGAGGCGAACAAAACCCGTGTATAAAGTCAACAACTGTGGAGGGGTAAAGAAGGTACTGAGTCGGCTTATTAGCACATCTAAACTCTTGGAAGCAGATTTTCACAAGAGAGATAATACCGGTATATTCTTTCCAAGATAAATCCTGAGAGAATAAATCTAAAAGTATGTTTAAATGTGATGCAGGATTGAGTTGGATATTGTTAAAAATTAGAGGGTTCTCCTGTGGAAGATTTTGTTGGATTGATGGATGTAAGAACTGAGTTTTTGATGCATTAAAAACAAGGTTATTATTACCCCAATCAGAGATATGAGCCAAATCAGACATTAGGTGTGCCATAGCCTCATCCCTTGTTTGTTGAGATAACTGCTTGGATGGACACTGAGGGAAGCGAATGGAAAGGTGAAGGGTGGAGTCATCAGCGTATGAGTGGATAGGGTTAGATTACAGCTTAGAAGGTCACTGATGAATAAAAGGAAGAGAGTTGGTGATAGGACAGAGCCCTGAGGAACACCTCTATTGATTAATCTAGAAGACCATTGGCCGTTTACAACAGCAGCTATAGAAAGACCAGAAAGGAAGCTATAGATGAAAGCACAGATAGAAAGATAGAAACCGTAAGAGGATAGTTAGGAAACTAATATTTTATGCCAGACTTTATCGAAAGCCTCTGACATGTCAAGTGCAGTGGCAAAGCTTTGGCCAAAGTCCCGAAAGGAGGATAACCCAGGAGTCTGAAAGGTAGGCGAGATGAACAGTGATGCGTCCCTGGCAGAGCCCATACTGACGATCAGAAGAAAGGTTGTGATAGGAAAGATGCTTGAAATTTTTTTGTTAAGAATAACTCGAAAACTTTTGAAATACAGGTTGCGTCTGCATTTTTTCCCCTTAGTATGCTAACCACATTATTAACCAGCCTACCCGAAATATGCCTACATCTATTGCCCTTTCGGGTGAAGGGGGCAAGGGGAGTCTTATACTGCCACTTCAGTAATAATTTTTCATCCTACCTAGTTTCTGTTACTTACCATTACTTTTTGTTACATTTTACTTGTTTCGGTAAACATATTTACCCATCTACCTACATAAAGCAATTCTCACTCATTGTTCTCAGGCGAGGCTGGGACACAGGGTCGGTGACTCCGACTCTGATTACAGTATTGGATTTTTCCCCCCTACAAAGCCTACAATACCTAACTTACGTGTTCTTTTTCTTGATTCATATTATATAATATTTCTACATATTTGTACTACCTTCTTCTTGGTGTGGTCTTTACCTGAGAGAAAAAAGAATAGCTACATATTTACATATGTGAACAACTTATAATTAGTTACCCAGTTGCCTAAATGAACTCTTTTTGCTTACGTGCTATGAAAATTATGTTTATTACCTTGCTGCAGCAATGAATGATCCCAATTTGACATTTCCTAGCTAGGTAAGGGGAGTTTAGAAGGTAAAGTGCTTGAAAGGGTACAACAAGGAAGAAAGGTTGTTGGTTCTTTGAAAGCAGTGATAAGAAACAGGGAAGTGAGCATGAAAGTTAAAAAGACGCTGCATAAAAGTATTGTGATGCCAACTTTAACGTACAGAAGTGAAGTTTCGAACCTTGTTGGAGGGACACACGTCAAGAGTGAGAGCAGTGGAAATGAGTTATTTGAGAGGAGCATGTGGAGTCACATGGAGAGACACACTGACAAATGAGGAAGTGAAGGAGCATTGTGCTGTGGATGCAGATGTGATACAAAGAGTTCGGAGAAATATATTGAGGTGGTTTGGCCATATGGGAAGGATGGAGAGCGACATACGACGAGGAGAATGTATGTGAGTGAGGTAGAGGGGAGGAGAGGGAAGGGGAGACCAAAGATGAGATGGAGGGATGGCGTGGTGTAAGAGAGGGGGGTGTGAGTTGGGAGCAGGGAGGTGAAATGGCGGGGAATAGGGCGACATGGAGGCAATTTGTTTGTGGCCACCCCTTAGGGATTAAGACGTCTGGAAAGAGGTGCAGAAATGTAGAAGTGACAGCGGAAAGAAATGTGAGGGTGTGAAGGATGTGGATGGTAGATTATAAATCCATGGGGATGAAGTAAGGACCAGATAAAATGAATATTTTGAAAGCCTGATGAATGGGAATAGAGAAAGCAGAGCCACTGTAAACATGATTGGTTTTGGAGGTGTGCAGAGAAGTAATGCAGTGCCAGGAAACGTGACTCTCGCACAGGTGAAGAGCTCTGTGAAGCCGCTGAAAAATGAGAAAGCAGCTGAGGCTGATGTGGTGAATGCAGGGATGATTATGTGTAGTGGGAAGAGAGGAATGAAGTGCTTGTTGAAGATATGTAAGAAAAAGAGCGGAATGCAGTGCTTGTTGGAGATATGTAAGAAAGCATGGATAAGTGAAGCTGTGCCAGCAGAGTGGAAAAAGGCTGTGATCGTACCCCTGTACAAGAGTAAAGTGCAAGATTGATCATGGCATAAGTTTATTGAGTATGGTAGGTAAGGTATGTGGAAGAATTATTATAGAGCAAGTTACAGAGATATCAGAAGTCGTGGTGACTGATGAACAGGGTGGCTTTAGGAGTGGCAAAGGATGTGTGGATCAAATATTTGCAGTAAGACACATAGTGGAGAAGGCTAGTCAGGACTATAAGGTGTTTATAGCTTTCATGGATCTGGAAAAAGCATACAACAAAGTAGACAGAGAGGGATTGTGGAAGATTTTGCACATGTACCATGTAGATGGTAAGCTGCTAAGTGCCATCAAGAGTTTTTATGATGGTGGTGAAGCATGTGTAAGGGTTAATGGGCATCAAAGTGAATGGTTCACGATCGGTGTGGTCATGCGACAAGCTTGTGTGATGTCCCCATGCTTGTTCAATATAAATGTGGATTAGGTGATGAGAGAAGTAAAAACACGAGTAATGGAGAGGGGGATGGCGTTGGTAATGGATGGTGATGGATGGAATATCTCAAGTTTTGTTGTACGCTGATGATGCAGTAAGACTTGCAAATACCGGACAAGAACTTGGTAGACTAGTGCAGAGTTTTGCTGATGTCTGTGAGCTTCATGCCCTGAAAGTAAATGTAGAGAAGAGTAAAGTGATGGTTACTGAGAGAGAAGGTGACTCCCAGTGCAATGTTACAGTGAATGGAGAGGACTGGAATTGGCGCGAGTTCAAGTACCTGGGTACAGTGATAGAAAGGAAAGAAAAATGTGCAAAGAAGTCGAAAGTAAAATGATAGAAGGAAGGAAAGCAGCTGGTGCAATGAAGGCCTTGACAAGAAACAGGTTTGAGTGTTGCAGCTGCACAAGGCTTACATGAAGGAGTGTTAGTACTGACTTTAACATATGGATATGAGACTAGGTGGCATGAAAACGAAAAGTCAAAAATGAGAGCAGTGGAGATGAGACTGCTATGGAATGTATGTGGAGTACAAAGAGTGGATAGGATACGAAATAATGAGATTCCTGAAAGATGCGGAGTGAGGAAGTCTGTGGACATCAGAATCGAAGACAGTGTACCGAGATGGTATGGTCATGTGGAGAAAAAGGCTAACAATAGAGTGGTGAAAAAGGTATATCCGAGCGAATTCGAAGGAGGGAGGACGCAAGGTAGACCAAGGAGAAAGTGGAAGGATATGGTGGATGAGTGTGTGTGAGGAAGGGAGGTTTGGAAGTCGGTGAGGCTAGGGGACTGACAAGAGATCGATCTGGCTGGATGAATATTGTGAGAAGTGCATGATCAGGGATTTGGCACCCCTTTTTAAAGTGACAGCGTTTGGATTGACTCTATCGGAGACGTTTATGTGAAGCTACAGAACGTGGTGAATGTTTTTGGCGTATCAGATGAAGCCAGGATTCTGGGGGCTTGCATGGTGAGTGAATGGAAGCGTGGCTTTTTGGACTGGGCAGATTTGAGCTGTCTGGTCATTGCTACTCCTCACCCTCCCCTAGGGTGGGAAAGAAGGTCCGGATGATGATATATATATATATATATATATATATATATATATATATATATATATATATATATATATATATATATATATATATATATATATATATATATATATATACTGTATATATATATATATACTGTATATATTTATATATACTGTATATATATATTCTGTCCATCTGACTATCTGTTCGTCACTCAGACTGTCTGTTCTCTCCACTCAGCTTGTCTGTTTGTCAAGAGCCTAGAAGTTATGGAGTGTATGGTAGCTCCTGAAGCATTCTCTGAGGGCATGGTGTGGGTTGGGTGGCGAGGAGAAGACAAGCGAGATGCATCACTCATAGTGAGAGGCTTTGTTTTGCTGGTGCTGGTGACAAATCAGTGGTAGGGAGGGAGGGTGGAAGGCCACCTATTGCGGCGGGTGAGTTGCGAATTAACGTGATAATTTTATTTTAATTTTATGCTGCCGTACGTGCATGACACAATAGTTTGACATGCTCTTTTTTCCACCTTATTTCTTTTCCATCATACTCTAATGATTTTGTACATGGTTGTAAGTTATTCTAATCTCTGAACTATGGCTGCCCTTTTGGGGATGATTATGGTTATGAAGTGAGTAACTGTGGTTCATGGTAACTGGTTTTATTGTACAGCTGGCAACATGATATGGTGTGGATGTGAAAGATATGGAGTCACCCTAAGGACCCATAAAATATCGATGACGTTGTTATTACAGATATTTTGTGGTCCTTTGTTGTAATTCTCATTCATATAAGGTAGAATGCAGATGTTCACAACTGGATGATAATAGGGAGGCCGCAGGTCTCAGGTTTAAGAAACTACACATGATTTAATTGGTTATAATGCAAGACAGAAGCTTTCTGAGAAATATATTTCCAGTGTCTTATAACAAATTACTGTTAATATTGTCTGGCTTTTGTAACCACAGCCATGAGAGGGTCAGTGATGCTAGTATTTACATTGGGGGAAAGTTGGTCAAGATTGAAAGAGAGTAAAGGTTGAAAGAGTGATCAAGAAGAGCAAGACAAGGTGGACACTTAAAGGTTGTAGTGTTCTTGTAGATGGGGAAATAATTACATCCTGGACCTGTAAGTTGTATAAATTAGCGTGGATACAAGAGAAAGTGACCGAGGAAGAGGGAGGAAGGTATATCATTACAGTACTGTACTTTTGTATACTGGAAAAAAGTGAGGAAGGAGAATGTGGAACCGAAAGGGGTATGTTTGCTGGGTGAGGTAGGAAATGTTTATGGAGATTTCTGATTGAGTAGTCATTTGAAGAGGCATTGATGTATAAAGAGCGTGGTGAGTTCCGGAACGATGGTGGTATATTAATCAGATGCTGCCCCCCAAAAATATCTGACAGAGACGTTTTTCAAATGTGGTAAGAAGGTTGTTTGTTGCAGTTATAGATCAAGGGAGATCATATGGCATGTACTAGTAGTGTTATGATGTGGAAATTAAATTACCTGAAGCAATCCACAACACTGAGGTTGAACCAAAAACTTCTTTCCACGAGAATATTTCAGTGAATCATTATGACAATTGGATAAAAAAAAAAAAAAAGCGCGATGTCACCATTGCTGTTTAATGCTTATGTCAACGGTTGCCAATTTATTCATCCTGAGCCACAAACAAAATGAGAATCGGAAGGATGCCCATGTGGGTCACAGAAAGTTCCCGAGTATATGATACTTTTTTTAGTACATGTCATGTTATGTATACGGGAAGAATACATGGGAGGAAAAACCCTAACTTTCCAATAATAGGATATCAATTAATGTGAAGTCCAGAAGCAACGTTCTGAAGGCTTCAGGTTTCTTAATTTTGGACCCAGCTCAAGGATTCACCCAATGTGACTCGGTATCTTTGAAAGGCACTTTACCTGTTCTTTCTGTTTACTCATTTCTTGTGCTGTAAGACTGTTGTTCTCGTCTTAACAACATATATATATATATATATATATATATATATATATATATATATATATATATATATATATATATATATATGAGCCACGTTGTTTGTTTGTCCTTTAATTACGCCCAAACCAAGGGCCATAGACCTCCAGACCCATTTATATTCTGAATCAGGGGAATCCAAGGATGGTTTTAGGGAGGTCAAAATTCAGATTTGGGTCATCTGAGGTCACTGGTAGTGTTTGCCTTTTTGGCCCGGGCAACGCCGGGTATCCCTGCAGCCCAAATTTTGGCATGGAGACTCACATGACCTCCTGTTCTGACATAGGCTATGTGAGGTTTACCTCCGAGGTTATTTGAGGTCACAGGTCAGAGGTCATTTGAGGTCACCAGTAATACACGCTCGAACGACTGAACCCAGCTGCCCAGTTTTCGGCATGGAGACTCACCTGACCTCTAGTTCGGAAAGAGGGTACGTGAGGTTGACATCCGAGGCAATTTGAGGTCACCAGTCGGAGGTCATTGGAGGTCACCGTTAATAGTAAATAAGTGCGCACAAATACTATGCATTAGTCTATATAGTTCCTGGACCTCTTATAATCCCTCTTCTAAAGCACAAGAGGTATATATGGTCTTTCTGGAGTAGAGAGAAAGACTGAATTAGAACCAATAGGATTAATGTGTTCGCATTTTTGGCCCGGGCAATGCTGGGTACCCCTGCTAGTTTATATATATATATATATATATATATAGATATATATATATATATATATATATATATATATTCCAGTACTTATATTCTAACTTCAGTAGATGTCTCAGGTTAATTTTGAGTAAAAATTGTTAAATAAACATGCGTCGAATTCTCAACACATACTGAACTGTTTTTACTGATGACCTTATGGCTTGAATTTGTGTCTTTCGTAAATCACTGATAAGTTATCAGTGGTAGTTTTTTAAGCTTAAGGAGTGGGGCCACGACGACAGGAATGTTACATCAAACTTCGAGAAGGAAGGACATTTTTATGTTAGTAACTCAAAATGCAGGACACCTCGCATGACTGAAAGCCTTCAGTATATCACTTTTTTTTTTTTTTAATAAAATATTCATTTTCATGAAAACACTGGTCTTTGCATGTCAATTGCCTTATTCCTTTTACCTTCTGTTACAGATTTATTACTGCAACTGGCAACTATACACAAAAGATATCTTTATACTGAGTCACAAGGTGGGCAAAGAAATTTGGGATAATGTAAATGAGTAACGTGAAAGCAAGGTACATGGTGGAGGAGTCAGTCCATAATTCAGTCTTCAGCTGGTAGCTGAACGTGTAATGATGACACAATGTATTTGGTTGCATAATCGAAGAAACAAAAGCATAAAAGTAGTTGCTTTTGCTGGGAACACTACCTAATAGTGACGGTCCGAGGAAGCCGGGGATGAGCAGGAAGACGGCAATTGTACCCATCTCCTTGTAGGTGATGCCCAGCTCGACCATGTGCAGAGCTAAGTAGGGTAAGGCGGAGTGCATGCCTGGGGAGAGAGGGAGGCAGTTGGGCTAACTTAGCATAGCTTCAGGTTATTTTATGTTAGGTTATGCTTGCTTAGGATGGGTTATCTTTGGTTAGTTTATCTGACTTAGCTTTCCATAGATAAGGCTAGGTCAGATGAGGTTAAAGTGGATTAGATCAGTTAAATTATGACATTAGACCGTCATGTTAGGTTAGGAATGATTACGTTAGATGAGATTAGGTCAGTATTTTAGGTCTCCAGATAAGACTGGGTTTAGTCAAATTAGATTAAATTATAGTGAGTTGGGTTATTAGGTGAGAGGAAGTTAAGCTAGGCTGCGTTAGATCTATTTAGAATCAGGTGCAGTAAATGCCTCAGGACAAGAATGAAAATCAACAGAGGTGTGAGATTGCTTCTTAACCCATTTTTTCCAGCTTAGGAGAGGCTATTTTAACTGGTAGGTTTATGCATTATTATTTAATCACTAAGGATTTTGATTTGGGAAAAAATTGTCTAGAGGTGGCAACGGTTCTATAAGAACACAGATAACCTACAGTACACAACAAAAGTTTTTGGCACCAATATCAAAGCGCCGCAAACTTTTGGCAAAAAAAGAATGGTGCTTTTGTGGGTGAAGAAATTTAAATAGAAGCACTGGGCAATAACATGACATTACGACAGCCCGAGGCAGTACTGCGTGGTGGTTGGCTGGTGCCTCAGTTGCCTGCGGGCTGCAAGAGAGAGGGGAATTCCGCTGCACCTGTCTCTCTTATTGCACCATTTTTTTCTCTAGTGAACCACTGTGTTTCTGCTTTTGGTACTTTACTATGGCTCCTACCAGAGAATTATCAAGTGAAACAATATCGCAGATTATTGCTCTAAAGGAGACAGGCTGCCCCATGAAGTGAGTTGGTTGGTTTGGCAAGCTCGACAGTGTAGAAGTGGTGTGCCCGCTACAGAGAGGAAAACAGTGGTGCAATTCCTACAAAGAAACCACGGTCTGGTCGGCCCAGGAAAACTTCCCTGAGGCCCGTTAATGTGCTCAAATGTGCAGTGGAGTCTAATCCTCGTGCGACTGCAAGAAGGCTTAAGGAGAGCAACCCGGAAGTGTTTGGCGAGGTCTCAGTGCACACTGTTTCTTGAAGAGTCTATGAACTTGGTTATACCAGCCACAGGCCAATGAGAAAACCATTTCTTACACGTTCCCAGAGAGTTCGTTGGCTTTGCTTTGCTAATAAGTACCTTAACTGGGGTGAGGAGCAGTGGTTGTCTGTGTTGTGGTCTGACGAGGCAACGTTTACCATTACCTGTAATCGAGGAGCGCGAGTGTACCAGTGCAGAGGTAGTGACCCGCTTGACCCTCGTTACGTGGAAAGCACAGTTAAACACCCTGATTCACTTATGGAATGGGGTAGTTTTCTGGTAAGGAGTTCGGGAACCTTGTTGTGCTTCCCAGGAACCTCAAAGTGAATCAGGACGTTTACCTGGAGCTGCTTTATGATTATCTACCTGAGTCTTTTGACCTCACTGGTGCCTGAGTGTTTCAGAAGGACAGTGCACCTGCTCACACCGCCAAGTCTGTCACCAAATGGCTTCAGGACTGCCGAGTACCCTTCATAAAGGACTGGCCTGGCAATAGCCCAGACCTCAACCCAATAGAGAACCTCTGGCACCTCGTAAAGAAGGATCTGCAAGGGAAGAACGTGATCTCTCTGCTTAAACTTGAAGCAGCAATTCGTGAGTTCTGGGGTAATATATCACCCCAGCACCTGAAGAACCTGTCCCTTTCACATCCAAAACGTTTCCATTCCATGAAGAAGCTCAAATGGTACCCTATCAATGATTAAAGGTAATTTTAATGCATTATTTACCAGTTTTTTCAATATCCGAAAAGTTTTTTTTTTTTTGGGGGGGAGGGGAGCTTGCTGCCGAAAACTTTAATCGAGTACTGTTTGTACAGATGGCAACATGTGGACCTGTGACAACTTTAATGTGTAGTAGAGTTTTAGCATTTGGTACACTGACAGCCTTAGCATAGTCACATATTTGGTTGTGTCACTGTCGTGAATGAACAGAGTTTTTTTTTTAGAGTGAGAGAAAATGAATGGAGGAAGGAAAAACTATCTGTCTGTCATATGCCAAACACCTTAATCCCATACAGTGTGGCCACAAACAAATCACCTCCACGTTGCCCAGTCCCGAACCATTTCACAGCCCTGCTCCCAACTCACCCCCCTCTCTCATATACCTCTCCACTCCATCTCATCCTTGGCCTCTCCCTCCCCCTCTCCCTCTCCACCTCACTCACATACACTCTCCTCATCAGTCGCTCACTCTTAATCCTCTCCACATGGCCAAACCACCTCAATGTGTTTCCCCTAATGCTTCCTATCACATCTATATCCACACCACAATGCTCCATCATATCCTCATTTGTCAATCTGTCTCTCCATGTGACTCCACAGGCTCCTCTCAAATAATTCATTTCCACAGCTCTCACTCTTGACTTGTGTCCCTCCAACAACGTCCAAGCTTCACTTCCGTACGTCAGAGTTGGTATCACAGTACTGTCATGTAGTAACTTTTACACTTCCATGCTCACTTCCCTGTTTCTTATCACTTCTTTCAAGGGACCACCAACCTTTCTCCCTTCCTGTACCCTTTCAAGCACTTCATCCTCCAAACTTCCATCCTTACTCATCACACTACCGAAGTACTTAAACATACATTTTCCATTTCCTCATCATCCAACCTCACTATAAAACTGACTTCACTTCTCTTGAAGACCATAACTTTACTCTTCCCTACATTCACCTTTAGATTCCGTTTCTTACACACAAAACAAAGGAAAAAAAAACAAGTCCACGTGCCTAAAGGCACCCTCCATCCATAAAATATTTATAACAATTGGATTTAAATAAATGTGGATTAAATGTTTGCAGGAAGCAATTCCCAGGAAGTGAATTCCAGAGAGTAGTAGCTCTGGGGATAAATGAATTTTGATAAGCAAAGGTTCTGCATTGTGGGGGAATGAATGAGAGTCTCAAATAATAATGAAATAGCCAAGTAGCTGTGAAGCATGAACGTCGGAATTTGTAGCTAAACCTCCATTTCACACAGACACTGTCCCAGGTTCATGTGTGGCCAGCTGTATATTACCCATTTCAGTAAGATGACTTGTGTTTTTCATGGCACAGACCTAATAATTTACTACTGGAGCTCTGGAGATACTCCTTATTTCATTAAGATGCTATATTGTTCTTGTTCACATTGCAGACATTTTAGCCAGGTTATTACTGTAGACCCTTCACTGCGAAGAAGTTAAATACACTCACCATTATTATCCCTTCACTATGATGAATGGTGTTTGAATTATTTAGCGACCTGTTTATCTGGGCTTGGTGTTGTAAATTCTCCCACCCTCATACGAGTAGGTTCTCTTACGGTAGATAGCGCATCGCCACTGTGAGACATGGGGAAGAGTGTGGAGGTTTGGTACCCAGATGGACGCAGCATTTGCATCTTTCTACCTAGTTAACATGGCACCACAGCAGGCTCCACATTACCCAATTATGTGGATATATGGTTGCCACTTTGTAAATGGTTTCCTGCGTTAGGAGAAACATTTAGGCTTGTCGCCCAGTATAGAACTACCAGAAGTGAAAGGAAGAGTAGCAAAAAGTGACAGAAAGCATGGGAGAAATACGAGAAGAGGAGAGCAGACACCGAAAAAATAAGTATATGGGTGTCGGAAGAAGCAGGCAGCACAATACAAGCGCGTGGATGAAGGTCACCACCACCTACCACCTACATGCCAGCGTAATGGCGATGGTCCAAACATTACATTCTCAGTCAAGTCTCATGCCGTGAAAGAAGGCCAGGCTCCAATCCTGCGTTTCCGTGTGTATCTGCTTGTGTATATGTGCGTGCATGCTTATGCTCCCAGTATTACTATATGTGTCAGAGTCTGCACATAACCACTACAGTCTCTTCTTTCATGCCCAGTACTCCTCTGGCGAAAGTACTACCGTCTATATTGAAAGAATTTGTTATCTTCCACCCCCTTTTTCATGAAGGTGGGCGTATGTCGTAATTTGTTTCAAGTAACCAAACTTCATCCTTCCACAAATTAGCAGTGAACTCCGGTCCTTTCGATCGGTAAACCACTTTTCTAATCACATCACCTCTGCCTACCCCTTGATGCTACACCTTGTTATGTGACTTGATTAGACAGCACCAACAGCCGTACTTATAAACACCAAGGCCAGTAATTAGATACGTTAAGGAAGCTCCCTAACACCTCTTCTTTACCAAACTGTTTCTGGACATGACACGCTAGTATTCTCGTGGATGATCAGAATGCAAATCATATCGTTGTTCGAATGCAGTAAATAACACAAAAGTAGAAATTATTGTGTAGTATGAAAAATCACTGAGGAAAAGGTGCCTGGGAGCTTTCTTAACTTACGAGAATAAAGGTCTGAGATAGCATAATACCGTTAAGATTTTTCCTAGCCCTTCAAAATGGTGGAAATCTGTCTTAAATTCTTAGGAGTGAGTCATAAGTCCTTAAGAATCACCCAAATCTGAGTTATAGATAAAGAGACCTACCGAGATGTACCCCTTAGGACAAGGCTTAGGATACGATCATAGGAGTAAAGATGGCCGCTGCTGTACAACAACAAATTCCACAGCATCAACCCTGATGTTTGTGACAATAAAAAAAATTTATGTTATCAGTGAACTTGATTATGCGGAACTGTTCAGAAGATACCACCTTAACTATGTAGACTATTTATGTGGCTAATCTGGTTCGAGCGCCGTTAACAAGGCCTACCGCAAGGAAGATGCAGCTTTGAATAGTGATGACTTGGAGCCTTCACAACAGATTCTATGCAGGTTCAACACTGAATTACTTGATGCACTTTCATCGTGATGTACTTAAACAGTTGATAAAATTTTCTTATGCTCCACATGTAGCTTTCATCAACATTGAATTTTATATCGGTGAAAGCATTTTAACTCCATCACTATGAGGAGGAAATAACACTCGCGATAGATAGAGAGGCAACAAGGGTGGGAGGAAAGGAGCAGTGTTGCCAACCAATGACAACCAAAATTCCCCACAGCTCCAGGCTAAATTCCCCAGAATTCCCCATTCAGTAATAATATATTATAATCTGTAATTATTATTGTACAGGTTCAGCCTAATAGACAGAATATTGTAAACATATTAAGAAGAAATGGTTATTCACAACTGTTTAATTAAAATACAGGTTTTTCTAATTGTGTATCCTATTATTTTGAGGGAAATAAATACAATGGCTATAGAAGTAATCTACTTTTTGAGTTATGACGAACATTAAGCATACAGTATCAACAGTAGGCTATAGTCTTGGGTAGTGTTAGACTTCACTTATGAATGGTAGAAACAATATCGCCCATATTGCTTCTGGGTTAACCTTGGAATATACAATATACGAAACAGATATAGAGTATGCTTCATCACAGTATCCTTGAATTAGAAAGAAAAACATTACAGACTAACATCACTCAAATTACTCTTGAGTTAACTTAGGGTATGTCCAATTTCTTTTTCTGTACAGTTACTTCCGGACATGAAAACTAATAATGGGCACGGTTTGTGGAAGGCATCATTATCATTATTATTACTCAGCAGATCTCTGCTGCTGCTGCTGCTGTTGTCACCCATTTTCGTTCATTCGAATGCACACGAAATATCGACTTTATTGATGAAGAACAGATGCACTTGTTTCATATTAGAAAATATAAAGTCACTCTGAAATTACTATATTTATATATAACCTATTTCAATTTCTACAGCTCAGCTTATGGGTCACGTACCCTGCCATTGGCAAAAAAACAAAAAAACGAATTGAAGGTGGATTTCCCCATTTCCACCCCGAATTCCCTAAATCTGGGGATAATTCCCCACGGCTGGCAACATTGGAAAGGAGGTGAGGTGTAGTGAAGTGAGAAAGGGTTTAGGCGAAAGGTAGAGTGAGGTGAAGAAATGGGTATTCTACAATTCTATGAATAGTGGCAAACAGATATTTTCTATAACTAATATTTATCAGTGAAATGCTTTCAAAAAAATCTTGACAACAATATTGTAGTGATTTAAGACTTTTAGATATGTCTTTTCTCTCCCATTTTTTGTAAATTTTCAGAATTTGGACAGAAATCAACTTCCACATATAGCACATCGCTAACTCAGCAGCCTGTGATTTGGACCTAACTACTCGTAAGACTTGAGTTTATGGTGATGACTAAGGGCTTATGTCTGATATTTATGATTTCGTACGAACACAAATTTTGTAATCGGTTCTGTGAGTGCGGGCCCAGAAATCTTTGTTCAGCTTGGCGAAGGGCAGGAGGGTGACCAAGAAAAATTCAAATGGAAAGGAAATGACTTTTAGGAGAAAGAACAAGTGTCGTGGCCTGACATACAATGTGTGGGCATCGCAGAAAAGTATGACCGACAAGGATAACAGCCAGACATTCCCACATTCACTATGACACGCAGTCGTTAATTTACCATCGCGGTCCCTATTTCAGAAAAAAAGGGGGGAGGGGGGATTATTTATTGAAGGAAACTATTATAGGATAGACGTGGCCTAGTGTGGATACCTCATCAACAACCTCGATTGGTCTTATTTTATTCAGCTTGGGAAGAGTCCCCTGGTAAGGAGGGAATTAATGAGAGCTGTATTTAAGCATTATAGTTCGGAAAGTCTCTCTAAAACTAAACGGAATCATTCGTAGATACCCGGAATAAATTATGCGAGATAACACAGAAAAAGCAATATTCTCGTTGGCTTAATCGACTTCATAATACCTCAGCGATCACTTTGAACAGCACACCTTGGTATTACTGGGCACGCCATTTCTAGATGCTGAATAGGGACGCCCAACAAAAAGAGACACAGTTATACTTGGACTGAGAACCCGCTTAGATAAACAAATGTCCTTCAGATCCCCACCATATGGAACAAGGGTTGTGGCCTGCAACATCAGCGCAAAGCCACACAGACAGAGACAGGCTCCTTTACTTTACTCTCTCTCTCTCTCTCTCTCTCTCTCTCTATATATATATATATATATATATACAGTATATATATATAATGGAGGCCCGAGTGTTACATCGCCCTGCTAGTTCCTCTTGCTCCTACTAGCATGAAACACTGACTGCAGCTCTGGCCCACAGAAGTGCATGTCTTACATGCATCACAGACATAACCAGCCGACACTGTCGGATCAGATGTAACTACTGCAAGAAGTGGTTGCATATTGGGTGTACGATCCATCAACACACACACCACAACTTACAGTAGATATGTGGCTGCATCAACACTCAGACAACGAACTACAACACACAGAAAAGAAACATCTTAAAGATCTTACATCAAAACATGAACGGATTAAGCACAAAAACTACAAATACAACTCATTTCCTTTGTAACACACATTATCGAGTTACCAATAATATCATTGGGTGAGTTCGAAATCATGTCCAGCAATCCACATTTCACCAGCTTTCCGAATACCTAATGGCAATACCACAGTTGTATAATTAGTCCAGATCAAAATGTAAAATGTAACACAAAACATAATAAATACTAACATATCATTACCCACATTGTGAACACCAGGATACAACCTATCCATCACTCCTCTCCAGGTTGTTCCTAATACAGTAATAGCTAGTGATCTCAGTGCCATGCAATCCTCATGGCTAAATACACAGGCACAGAACAGCCGAGGGGCCATTATTAAAGAACAACTGGAGAGCCTAAACATCCTCAACAATCACCATACCTCAACACGATCTCCACACAGACTTACTGACTTAACTTTATGAACCCCAGACAAACCATTCAGGTCACTTAGGATATTATTCAAGACCTCTTCCCCGACCACTGCCCTTTTATCATAAAGAAACAGTCAAAGCAAAACCAGTAAAAAAAAAGAAAAAGAAATAAAATAAAAGGTGGCTAACTGGCACGATTCATACAATACACTGACCAAGAATTAGAAACTTTCACCTTGAAACTTTCAATGACGAAGCATTTACCACTTTTTAATGGATCAGTACAACTACAATTAAGACCCATGTCCCTAGTGTTAGCACTAAAAACTTCAAATAAAATTCATTATTGCTCTCTTAAACAACGAAATAAAAAAAACGATAAAATAAACTCATCTTGCCAAGTAGAATTAGAAACCATTAACATCATCATTCTATTAACAACGTTATCAAAACACAAACCAGATAACTGAAAAAAAAAAAAAAACTTTGTGGACACCCTTGCTCTCAGACAAACAGTAGCAAACTCTGGAAAGCAACAACAGACATCCCACACGCCCAAAAAATCAACTTCTCACACCCATGAGGCCTAACTGAACAGTGACGGAACCTCAGCCAGCTTGAAGGAACAAACAAACAGCCTAATAAACTATTTTGCACCAGAAAGTCATAAAACACCAGCCTTCGAACGTATAAAAAAATAGTTTATAAACCGGTAAATCAAACAAACATCCCTCCATTCACCTCAGAACTATTTCAGTAAATGATTAAAACTCCGAAAACTCCAA
The DNA here is from genome assembly GCF_032717465.1 of Coenobita brevimanus. Taxonomy (NCBI): domain Eukaryota; kingdom Metazoa; phylum Arthropoda; class Malacostraca; order Decapoda; family Coenobitidae; genus Coenobita; species Coenobita brevimanus. The sequence goes on from NC_137047.1 coordinate 32,626,946, forward strand.
TGCACCATAATCAGACCAGATTATCTAACAATACCTCGGCCTCATAATGTACTAACACTGAAATGTTCAACATTTCTTGGACTCACAGCCAACACAACACTCCTTTATCTGGAAGAAAGCAATCATCGTCTCAATGTTGAAGCCTGTCAAAACACCCAATAGCATTTCATTGTTTAAACCAATATCGGAAGTCTGTACACCATCCTAAATCATGAAATGGCTTACCTTAAAGGTTATCAACCCACATTCCTCTGTTTAAATCCCAATATGGATTACAGCTCATATATTCAATCACCACACACCCTTCCATGTTTTTCAGCCCATCTTAGATGGTTTCAATAACAACCTTATTAATAATCATACTAGCAGCGATGGTCATAAATAAAGTAGTTATCAACTTAACAAGATGTATGTAGATAAACATCACAAACACACACAACCGGAAGAGAACGACAAGAAATGACCAGCGAACATTTCGCACAAACAGAGACAAGTACTCTAACAAAACCAAATCTTTATATTCAGAAGACGGTTAAATGGTGTCACACAAAGCTCAGAGTTTTTACCCTAACTTTAAATCCTATTCCTCCTGGACTTAACAGCTAGGGCTGGTCAGGAATCGATTCCAAATCGATTCTTGCAAGTCTGAGAAACTACCTCAAGAATCGGTTCTCAATTTGAGATTGATTTTCATGATGTACGACAGTACGTGCAGCAAGAGAGAGCCCACTGTCCTGTGGGCAGAAACGCGGAAGTCTGAACGGCAAAAACGTGAATATGATCCTCTTCCTTAAGAACATGAATCAACAGTAGAGTATCCTTGAACATTATCCATTAATCTCTTAAGTTTATTGTATTCGTAAAATGAAATTAAATGTAAATGTTTAATGCAATTATATACTGTCCTAATGTTCGTTCTAAGAGAGCAGGGATGACAAGGCGCGATCAGCACTAGCAGTCCCGTGGCCATGAGACATGGGGGAGGTCTTTAAGTTGCACTGTTCCCTATATGATGTTTGTCATGACAATTGCTTACTCTGAGGAATTGTTTCTGGAATTCATTGCAGCGATTTTACTGGTAGTGGAAATCGGAATCGTAAATTCCAATTTGCTCGATTTTTGCCCAACTCTGTTAACAGCTCCCCCTCCCTGAGTGCTGATGAATTACATCACTATAAAAAACAGTTGAGTCAGTACTGAAACCATTGTCGAAATGTTCACTGCGTATAGGAGCACATGCGCTATGTCATTTATAGAAGAGAACCGAAGATAGACATATTATATTTGACCATTACTGCTTATTTATCGTAATCATGGCTTTCAGTAGATTTATAATACTATAGTACATGGCATGCCGTTAGACAAGCTTTCAAACACGTGGGTATCCACTGTCGGTCTTCTTAAGTCGTCTTTGTGTCTGTTGTGCTTTTTTTTTTTTTTTTTTTAATCGTTGATCCCTTCACCATTATGCCAGTACTTTAGGTCATCACAACACTTTCCCTCCATTTGGAGTTTTGTAGCCCACGATTTGATAGTAAGTGGGAAGGGGAGGAAGATAAAAGCTGGCAAAACCATGTCATCCACCAATATATCATGTTTGAGAATATTAACGTACCATGTACAAAACTGAAGTTGTAGGGGAGGGCGGTGATGGTTCGGACATTTTTAAAAGAAATATTGATAAAAACCCAGGTTTAAGCAGGAGTGTAATCTGGTTTATGTTAAAATGTTGCCACATCATTTGGGTCTTTAGGTTGACAATATGAAATTCTTAGCTCTTTTCAGCTTTAAGCTATAGTTAACGAAACACAAGTGACTAAATCGTCCGAACCATCCTTTAGGGCCCCCATACACGCTCAGTCAGGTCACTCAGTCCATATGCCTCATGCTAGTTTGCACAAACATTGCACAGGTAGAAGTGAGAGCGACTTGCGCCAACCAGGGTTGTGCAAAGTGATCTCACACACTATTCAGTCCATCAGACATTATTCCTGTAGTTTCGTGTGCCAAGGACATTATGATATAATACCATGATAGTCTACATGGTGTGTATTACATTATATATATACGCCCTAGTGTAGCCTACTTGATTATTGCACCTGGGGTCACCAAATACCCCAAACCATATATGGATAGGTGACTACATATTATTGCACATACATATCGTAATTAGCTAAATACTCCTGTACACTCGGAAACCATAATCTCTGGCCCACCTGGGTCGGTGCCGGAGGTTAGTACAGCGACCTTTCTGGACGACGGCCCACTCAAACTATCACGAGGTAACACACGCACGAACACATACAGTCCTTATGAACCATTCGAGGCTTCGCTCTGAGTGTGTCGTATGTTTAATCATCCTGCTGTATTTAATGTTAAGCAGTCATAGTATGGCCATATAGGTGTCATTATGTATAAGACCTGTATGTGGCACTGTATATTCATTAAATAGGGACACGAATAAAAAATAACGTAAGTTGTAGTTACGAAAGTAAGAATGGAAAATATAGACTTCCAAACCACCCAGTGATTCGACACAATGTATTCAGCGTTTGTGTGTGTGTGTGTGTGTGTGTGTGTGTGTGTGTGTGTGTGTGTGTGTGTGTGTGTGTGTGTGTGTGTGTGTGTGTGTGTGTGCGTGCGTGCGTGCGTGCGTGCGTGCGTATGTATGTATGTGCAAGCTTGAGAAGGACGTGAACTTTTGTATTCACGTGCACGTGTGTGTGTGTGTGTGTGTGTGTGTGTGTGTGTATTGGTATCATCAGGCGTCAGCCCTAGTAGAGAAGGTTAATATGGTTAATATATACGGTAATTAGTTCATATACGAGACAATTCAGACATAAGCTGGTCTGAGCATAGTGCCAGATCACGATGCTTCCACCACACCCCATCTATATCTTTTATTTCCCCTTCATTCGTGTAACTACGTATATGAAAGACCGTATTTACTTAACCATATATTTAAGCAAACTTAACATGCAAGTCGATCAGTCACTCCTCATTTGACACACTTATAGCGTAATACTTTGACCATCCCACCTGGACACACGGAGGCCCACGGTAACTCCCAAGGGGAGTCTGACCACAAAGGGTAGCAGAGCGATCATCATTCTTAAGTGCCGCTCGCGTAACAAGGGAAACAGGAGTTCAGTGTCACCCGATAACTACCAGGAGGCGAATACGGGAGACTGGCAGTCAGTGTTTCATCCCAGAGCGTAAGGAAACCTTAACAGAGGCACAGAAGGAAGCATGGAAAAGGTTTGCTGAGGCGTATGGGATGTGGGATTCGATATTTGGAGGTCCGTCATTTTCACCGATGAGAAATGTTTCACATCTGTCGCAGGAGTCGGGTGCCAGTGTCGGCAATTACATAATACAAGATATGACTGAAGACACATCCATGAGACATCGACAAGCTGTCGTGTAACAACCTCTGTGCATGAATGGATGTGGTGGTGAGGTGTTATTGAACATACTGCAGAGCAGTATATAAAAATTGTATAGATAATTTTTTCTTCCATTGGTGCAAGCATATCCCATCCCAGACCCACAGTCTATTTACATGCTGCAAGACCGCAGTCCAATACCTACAATCCGGGCAGTCAAGTGTTTGTTTCAGGTGCATTCACAGATAATTCTATTGGACTGGCCCCCTAAAGGGGCCGATTGTAATCCAACAGAAAATCTTTGGACGCATATGGTTGCTGAATGTGGTGTTGAGGAGAAAACGAAGGAGGCAGTGAGGAGAAACGCACATAACGTGAGGGAGGGAATAAGGAGGAGGCAGAACATTTGCAGCAATCTGCACTCGCAGCCCATCTCTCGTATCGGCAAGACCTCCCGGCGGGACCAGCTCTCCACAGCAGCCGTACCAGCCGAGGGACGGGCCTGTCGTTCCTATCTGAGGGAGTGCCCTGGTCTGCCCACCAGGAGGTCGAGGCTCCTTCGCCCTAGATTACCCGGCTGACGACCCTCCCTCCGCCACGATCCGGACCGGGGCTGTGCCATCTGTGACGACCAGGACCGGGTCTCCCCTTTCGTGCTTCCACCTGCTGCTGCTGGAGAGCTGGGCGAGTCTATTTTGCCCTTTCTACCAGGGGCAAGGGGGTTGAGGGCAGCGTCGGGGCGTTTCCACCTGAGCTCGTCGGCGTCTCCTCCATCGGCGCCGCGCTGTCTACCCGGCTCTAGTCTCGCCCTGCCCTCTTTCGATCATCGTGCAGCCGGCCTCACCATCCACCGCCAAGCCCCGCCCACACTCGTCGATCATCGGGCAGCCGATCTCACCATCAACCATCGCGCCTTCCCCTGCCTCTGCCGCCTTTCCCTCGTTCGCCAGTTTGCTGTCCCCGCTACACTCTCTTTGAGAGCTTTTTTTCTGCAGTTTCCCTGACGGCTCTCTGCCTGTGCCCCACCAAGTGTGGGGCAAATATCACACAACAACACACAACAAGCAGCAATCTAGTAGATTCCATGCCCGCCAGATTCCATGAAGTTATAACGGCAGATGGAGGTTGGACAGGGTATTAACCTTTGGGCACGAGGTATCTCAGTGGTAGTAGCCTTGCCTCGGGATCCTGTTGTCAGGAATTAATCTCCGCCTAGGACGGTGCCTTGTGGGGGGTGACGGGGGAGGTAGCGCCTCCTGTAACCTTGTTGGGGCCACATACACATTACACGTTCTTTCCTAACTCTCGGGAATTTGTCAAGGTATTTTACTTTGCGATTTTACTTCACTTCACATAAATATGCTTATAATGTCGAGGCAAAAATATACATAACTCTTGGGAATATGTCCAGACAAAATATATGTTACTACAATAATCACATATGTTTACAGTGTTTATGCATAATACATGTGAAAAATGTTTTTGGTGTTTCATGTAACCAATAGTCATACCCACAAAACATTCTTGTTGCGCTATGTGCATGTGTGTGTGAAATAACTAGTAACTGATCCACATTAGTTTGGTAAATAAAGAAGTGAAAAGTAAGCACAAAGCCATATGGATACAGTTACACGGAAGGGAAATATGGATGAACCATAGTTTTGATGGAAACAATGTGCTATGGGATGATGCGCACAATTACGAATGGGCGAGCTATCACCGACGATAAATGGAAACATCCCATTATGAAAAATCATTCCTTCTACGGATGAAGCTTGGTGTTACAGAAAACACACACACACACACACACACACACACACACACACACACACACAAACGCTGAATACATTGTGTCGAATCACTGGGTGGTTTGGAAGTCTATATTTTCCATTCTTACTTTCGTAACTACAACTTACGTTATTTTTTATTCGTGTCCCTATTTAATGAATATACAATGCCACATACAGGTCTTATACATAATGACACCTATATGGCCATACTATGACTGCTTAACATTAAATAGAGCAGGATGATTAAACATACGACACACTCAAAGTGAAGCCTCGAATGGTTCATAAGGACTGTATGTGTTCATGCGTGTGTTACCTCGTGATAGTTTGAGTGGGCCGTCGTCCAGAAAGATCGCTGTACTAACCTCCGGCACCGACCCAGGTGGGCCAGAGATTATGGTTTCCGAGTGTACATCGGCTGAGGTACTGGACGTAGATTCAATATGAACATCGGCCATGGTAAATGTGTGTGTGTGTGCTGTGGTCGTATGGCGATTGTGCTGTTTACACTGACAGTATGAATCTGCCCATGGAAAAGAACATCAGTAATTAGACCCTCAGCAAATACCCTCTGGTCTTCATTCAGCCTTCGCAACTTAGCTGCAGTTGTTCTCCCTTTTATATCCCACTCATCCTCCTGACATTTTTTTTTTTTTATAAATAACAGAACGGAGGAAGGAAAAACAAATGGGTAAAAAAAAATAATCCATACACCAGATTACTGGTGTCCTCTGTTCATAAAATATCTGTAACAGTTAGACTTGAACAGTTGTGGGTTGAAATTTGGAGGAAAACAACTCTGGGGAAGCGAGTTCCAGAGAGATGTAGTTCGGGGAATAAAAGAATTCTGATAGGCAGAAGTTCTGCAGTATGGTTGAGTGACATTCCAGTCATGAGCGCTACCAGATGCCCGTGTAGCACGAGGGAAGGCATGGATAGGTGGCACCATGGACGCAACTTCGTCTGAGCATTTGCCAAAAAAAATCTGTAAAATAATGCAAGGGAGGCAACATTCCTTCTTACTTGCAGGGGAGGTAGTTTATATGTAATGGCAGGGTTGTTAATGATTCTAACAGCTTTATTCTGAATTTTGTCTAGTTGTCTTAATGCAACCTCTCCACAACCATTCCACAAGGGTGAGCAATATTCAAGCTGAGAGCGCACATGACTCTTATAAATTATAGCTAACTGCTTATCGGCGAAGAAGTTACAGACTCTGTACAATAATCCAAGTTTCTTTGAGGCGGTTTTAGCAAGTGATCTGACATGAGAGGTCCAGCTGAGGGCACTGTTAAGTGAGACACCAAGAATTTCAAAACTTTTGGAGATGGGAATATTAGTAGCACTGAAGGTAATGTACGAATCTGGCAATATCTGTCTATTAGTAAACTGTATATATTTAGTTTTACTAGCATTAAAAGAGACAAGGTTGTTTTGTCCCCATTCACTGATTGTAGATAGATCTTGATTTATGGAGATGGCTGAAGGTGGATTGGATACATTCTTTATTTATTTTTTTTTTTATGTGAGGAAGAAGGAACCAAAGGCCATGAGCCTGCAGTAACAGTTCCCTCCAAGAGAAAAACAAAATACAATAGACAGCCAAATTCAAGATCCGATCATTTTGAGATGCCTGGATACACTGCGTTTGAAAGACTGGAGATCATAGGCAGCAGGAAATACAGACAAAGGGAGAGAGTTCCAGAGCTGACCTGTTGCATAAATGAAAGACTGGGAGTAACGGTTAACTCTTGCATTAGAGAGTTGGACAGAAAAGGGATGAGAGTTTGCTGCCAGACGGGTGCTACGCGCCCGTCGTAGAGGTGGAGGAATGCAAGCAGACAGTTCAGAGGAGCAGTGACCATTAAAGTAGCGATAGAAAAGACATAAAGATGCAACAGTGCGACGAAGAGACAAAGGTTGGAGGGAGTCAGTAAGAGGAGGAGAGTTGATGAGACGAAAAGCCTTTGACTCCACCCTATTGAGAAGAGCTGTATGTGGGGAGCCTCCCCACACATGAGAGTTGTACTCCACACAGGGGCGGATAGAACCCCTGTATAGAATCAACAATTGTGCAGGGGTAAAGAAAGAGTGGAGTCAGCTTAGCACACCCAATCTCTTGGAAGCAGATTTTACAAGAGAAGTAATACGATCTTTCCAAGATGAGTCCCGAGTAAATGAAACCCCAAGCATGTTCAAGGATGATGCAGGATTAAGCTGAATATTATTAAACATTAGTGGGTATACCTGTGGAAGATTTTGTCGGGTTGATAGGTGTAAGAACTGAGTCTTAGATGCATTAAAAACAACCATATTATTTTTACCCCAATCAGAGATACGAGCCAAGTCAGACATTAGGTGTGCCATAGCCTCATCCCTTGTTTGTTGAAGTAACTGTTGAGATGGGCGTTGCAGGAACCGAATGGAAAGGTGAAGGGTGGAGTCATCAGCATATGAGTGGATAGGGTTAGATGTACAGTTTAGAAGATCATTGATGAATAAAAGGAAGAGAGTTGGTGATAGGACAGAGCCATGAGGAACACCAATGTTGATAAATCTAGGAGAAGAACGATGGCCGTCTACAACAGCGGTTATAGAACGACCAGAAAGGAAGCTAGTGATGAAGGCACAGATAGAAGGATAGAAACCGTAGGAGGGCAGTTTGGAAATTAAAGATTTATGCCAGACTCGATCGAAAGCCTTTGAGATGTCAAGTGCAATGGCAAAGCTTTCGCCAAAGTCCCGAAAGGAGGATGACCAGGAGTCTGAAAGGTAGGTGAGAAGATCGCCAGTAGAGCGTCCCTGACGGATCCCGTACTGACGATCGGAAAGAAGGTTGTGATAGGAAAGATGCCGTAAAATTTTTCTATTGAGAATTGACTCAAAAACTTTTGAAATACTGGACGTTAAAGCAATTGGACGATAGTTGGAGGGTTGGGAGTGATCACCCTTCTTTGGGACTGGCTGAATGAGAGCAAACTTCCAGCAAGAAGGAAAGGTACAAGTTGACAGACAAAGGCGAAAGAGTTTGCCTAGGCAGGGTGTAAGCACAGAAGCACAGTTCTTGAGAACAACAGGATGGACCCCATCAGGCCCATATGCCTTGTTAGTACTGAGGCCAGTGATGACAGAAAATACATCAACTGAAGAAATTTTAATGTCAGCCATGAGGAAGTCAGAGGGGGGAAGTGATGGAGGAACAGCACCGGAATCGTCTAAGGCGGAATTGGAGGAGAAAGTCTGTGTGAAGAGATCTGCTTTATCGAAATAGCTACAGAACCATCAGAGTAGAAAAGAGGAGGGAAGGATGATGAGGTAAAGTTGTTAGAAAGATTTTTGGCAAGATGCCAGAAGGAGCGGGAAGAATTCGAGTTGGAGAGTTGAGAGCATTTAGTATGGATGAAATTATTTTTAGTAGAGCGAAGAACAGACTTAGCACGATTCCGGGCAGAAATGTAAAGATGATGTGATTCAGGGGTGGGTTGGCTCCGGTACCTTTTGTAGGCCCTCTCCTTGTTGTGGACAGCATTAGAACAAGCGTGATTAAACCAAGGCTTTCTTGCGTTAGTCAAAGGGTATGAGAAAGGAATGTATGCTTCCATGTCCGAGAAAATAACTTCCGTAATGCGCAAGGCACACTCAGATGGCTCCCGGCCATGGAAGCAATAATCATTCCATGGAAAATCAAAGAAGTACTGCCTGAGGGCCTCCCAGTCCGCGGCTCCAAAATGCCACAGACGACGTTTCCTTGGAGGGTCCACAGGTCATACCGGAGTGATAGGACAGGTTAAGGTAAAAAGGTTGTGATCGGAGGAGCCCAACGGAGAGAAAAGATTAACAGAGTAAGCAGAAGGATTAGTTGTGAGGAAGAGGTCAAGTATGTTGGAGCTCTCTCCAAGGCGGTCAGGGATACGGGTAGGGTGCTGTACAAGCTGCTCTAGGTCATTAAGGATAGAAAAGATGTAGGCTTGTTCACCAGGTGGATCAGTGAAAGTAGAGGAGAGCCAAAGGTGGTGGTGAACATTGAAATCTCCTAGAATGGAGATTTCAGAGAAAGGAGAAATGGATAGAATGTGTTCCATCGTAGAAGTAAGATAGTCGAAGAATTTTTGATAGTCAGTAGAATTAGGGGATAAGTAAACAGCACAGATATATTTAGACAGAGAATGACAGGAAAGCCGAAGCCAGAGTGTTGAGAATTCAGAAGAATCGAGTTCAGGAACACGAGAGCAAGATAAGTCGTTGTGTATATATACACAACAGCCACCTTTGGCTTTGAAATGAGTATAGAGAAAGTAGGAGGATACAGAAAACGGTTTGTTGTCAGTTGCCTCAGACAGCTGAGTCTCCGTTAGATAAAGAAGGTGAGATTTAGAGGAGGAGAGGTGGTGCTCAACAGAGTGAAAGTTAGAGGAAAGGCCACGAATGTTGCAGAAATGAAGAAGAAGAGAATCAGACAGTGGTTCCAGGCACCTCGAGTCGTCACCGGGAGAGGGGAGGATGGTGGGGGCATTTATGGTCCCCCCCCCTGGGGACTCCGAGGCTTGGTGAAGAGACGCCATTTTGTTGAATTTTGAATAGGAAGTGTAGTGTCTACTGTGAATATAGTTTAGTGCATCGGATGCATCAGGGCGTGCCCTTTTCCTGGATCCAGCAGATCTACGAGGCTCGGCTGACGCCGCCTGTAATTCACTTGAGGGGCCCTTCTAGTGGATCAGCGGTTCCTACGTCCGGTGTAGTCGTTTTCGTATCTGCAGGACCTCCCCCTGCCTGTGTCACACGAGACTTAATGCACTATGATGCCAAATACATACATACAAACAGATGTATGGTCGCCTGCAGAGCTTTACTCCCCACTCGTTATAAATGTGTAATAATTGTATACACACATAAACATATGTATATATATGCACATGTGTACATATGCTACACACAGACAGACAGACAGACAGACAGACAGACATACACACACACACACACACACACACACACACACACACACACACACACACACACACACACACACACACACAAATAGTGGCACCTCTCTGCCCATGTTATTATATCAGCCGTTTTGACGTATTAAGTTCCTATACCTTACATATATGCATTACATTGCTATTAACCTGCATAATTGCTGGGGACTAGATATACATTCATAACATCGTTTGTGACCAGGGTGTGCCCACATTCATAATCTTGATGCACAAATCAACTGATCAACAATAGTCTCTACACATTTTACTTTATAAGCTGCTTACTTCAGGGGCTTGTCAGCAATCTGTTATTAATAACACAACATTTCACAAAATCAGTCTCACCTCACTGACGTTTGTCTTGGACTCACGGGCAGCTTTTTGGTCCTATAGGAACTGCAGTGAATGATAATACCACAATCGTGGATGGTATATGTCATCTGCTGCAGCACCAGATTTGCATGAGGCAATTACTTTCTTCATTTCTTTGCGGAAGGAGCTCCTTATCGAATTTATCTTCTTTATCACTGTCTCTCTATATGCCGATGCATCCTTCTCCTTCAGTTTCTCTGTCAGTACACAATTATATACTACTGCCTTTGCCTCTCTGTCGCTATATTCTGTAGATTCTATCTTCCACAAACATGGATAACTTTTATATAATTTAATAAAATTGGTCCAGAAGGATCTCCCCGACGATGGTTCATGCATCGTTGAGTTCCCACAACACCCGGGGCCACGGGAGTCCATTCCTTGGAGTGTGTGTTGGGACGGACCAGCTACCACACAAGCACGAGTCGCACTGCACACGTCTCAGACTTCAGACGCCACCTGAAGTAGCACAAGGCAAGCCACAGGACTGCACAACCATCAAGCCACCACACACACGCTCATATCACCTTGTCCAACCATTGGTATTTTGCAGAAAACTGAACGTGTGTGGTGGGCTTTGAACCATCAACTGACGTGACTCGAGACGGCCCAGAGGTGTGTGCATGCCAAAAATTGCTACCATACACGCGCAAACAGCTTTGAATGTGACTTGAACTTGTATAAATAACTGAGCGTTTATGAGGGCCTTAACAGTGGTGATGGTTCGGACAGTAGGGTGGGATGGTTCGGCCATAAGTATTACTAAGCATATTCTTAGAATGTGAGTTATATTGGATAAAAACAAATATTTATTAATTCAAACATGTTACATTTTCCTAAAGTACAATATTATACTTCAGAATGCAAATGAACTACTTGATATCTGTTTAAAAAAATATATAATTGAAATAACCTTCACCAGATTTAATAATACGTGACTTAACCTCTTACTTTCTGCTACAAAATTATGCATAATTATCTCTCTCTCTCTCTCTCTCTCTCTCTCTCTCTCTCTCTCTCTCTCTCATGTTGACTTCATTTTTCACTTTCTAAGCCTTATTTCAGACGGACTAATTTAAGCCTTTTAATGCATATTGTAGCTTGCAAAACTGAAATAGAAGTTGTAATCGGCTACCCCTTCCTTCTTTTTAACACTTTGAGGAATAGGTTAAACCCTGATAACTATTAAGAATGGTGTTTCACTATGTGTTCAAATATAAATGATCAAAAGTAGCGTTATCATTTGATAAGGTCATGACTTGGTAGTAGTGGAGGGTTAGTTAGGACTGTCCGAACCATCCCCCTCCTCAACTGTCCGAATCATCCCGAACCTACAGTATGTAATTAATAAACTCGAAAGAGTTTAACATTCGTTTTTATAGCATTATGTTCTACATACAGCACAGATTCACTCTGATAATGCACAGTTCGATGCTTGGCATATTCATAAAGGCAGAGCTTACGATATACACTCAAATTATTACATAGGAGATGCAAAAAAAATTAAAATCTGACCTGCATCAAAAAATGAGGGCTTTCTAGCTTGGAGGTTCCATATGGTCGAATAAAACAAACTCTCTCACTTTCACACAAGATCACACTGCCCTAGGTCCCATTCGTTTCTCAGGGAATGCACTGTCTGAACCATCCCACTGTCCAAACCATCACCGCCCTCCCCTAGGCGTCCGCAGCCGCATATGTACACAACATGTTCTAGCAAGTAAGTTTACCAGTGTTGTTATTTTAGCTTTCTATTGATGTGCATACCTCTGGTGTAGCCTAGCCTCATTAATTTCCGAGGTAACGAGTTTTGGTACTTTACTTGCTGTTATTTGGCTTTTTCAGCAATATAGTTGTGGATCTTAGGAAACCCACTTGCATAACCCAGATCACTTCCTTTTGAGGCCCTCCACGACAGAAGGTATGAAGCATATGAATGCGCTACGAGTACGCGCTGTAGGAAGATGTGAACCAAATCTGGCAAATTTCAACTGGCATACCTGTCATTTTGGAAGATATCCCCTTTTATTTTCTTTCTCTTAAAGCTCTTGGTGAGTACTTTCTAAATCTTTACTGGTCAAAATCACAGATTTTATAATGGCTTTGTAAATGTCATTATTTTATTAACCCCTTTGGTTTGCTACAGCCTTTACTAAGGATTGAGTAGATTTAAGACCTTATATTACAAATTTCGGCAGAAGTAAACATAATATGGGGAAGTTATGGTGGTGGCTGGTGTAAGCGTTGGCTGCATTATCTGATAGATACTGATAACTTCCGTTATGGAACTTCTCCCGGGCATCGGCACAGGATAGTCAGAAGGAAGTAGTACCTTCCCATTGTTAAAATTTGTCCCAAGGGATTGGTAGCAGTAAGGTCGAAAAAAAAGAAGAAAAGGAAATGTAGGATGACTTTAAACTGCAGGAAGATGTTCCCAAGCCAGTGCAACTCAAAGACGTTAGGCTGAAGTTATATTTTCTGTAATAAAGTGCATTTTGGAAAATATAACTTGTTAGTCCCATCTGTCAAGGATGGCTTCTAGGTTCGCTGTAGGGTACATGATTTCTGAGATAGTCCAGTTTTAGTGTTTAGTTTGGTGCTTTTGAACACTATTCAGCAATCTGGTGGCATATTTTGAGATTAGCTACTTATAAATTTTCCATAAGCTTTCCAACAATCTATATAAGTAGTTGGCTTTCCACAACACTCCCAGGTGAAGAACTGTAAAGTAATCAAGGTCCAGGCTGAAGCTACTCTACTGCTCATACGTATATCTTACATACAACTCATACTCTTGGGGCTATGTGTTCTCCCTTTTCTTAGCACTTCATCATGTGGAAGGACCCTCTTCTGACACTGGCAAGGTGCTGTCAGCCAAGGGAGGACGGCTACTTCCTTGTGGTTTATGAGTCTGCATGGCCAGACAGGTCGGGTTAGAGCAACAACAAAAAGTCATGCAGTTCGAAATTTGACCTCATCCTGTGATCCTTGACCTTTGACTGGGTGTTCTCAAAATCGAATTCGTTTTTCATGCCTTACCCTCAGTCATTACACCAAGTTTGGTTTAGCTAAATTAGATCAATGCTGTTAGTTAATCTTGCCGTATGCCATTGAGATTCGACCTTTCTCAGTTACTTTGACTTTTGATTAGCTGTTCACAAAACTGAATCCTTTTTTTTTTGCTTTATCTGGAACCATACCATTAACCCGCCCCGTCCCGTCGACGTATGGGTACATTGCAAAGATTCGCATTTGCCAGTCCCGGCGACGTACCGGTACGTCGTGCAATTGCAATGTGCATAATTTCGACAATTTTCAAAATTCGCGCTTGATTTGCGGTACGTACCCTCGCATGACCTTCCCCTACCTGCCACCAGGCGGGGACACTCGGCGACCCCGTGCGACCCGCGCTAGCCCACCACTCGTCCACTCACCTGGTAGCAACGGTCCTGCTCAGCCATGGCTAAGAGAGGTCTCTCAGACAGAGATTTTCAAGTCGCCCTGGACACCTTTACAGGCGACAGTGATTCCCCACTGGACGACGAGGATATGGACAAGGATTATGTGCAGCCAGAGGAGGAAGAAACCACCAGCAGTGACGAGGAAGTTCCGTCTCCCAGGAAGCGGCAGTACATGACTTACCGTGCTGCTAGAGAGGGGCAGCAGGCAAAGAAGGCACGTGCAACATCCTATCCCTATCCCCAACATGATTTGGAACCAGAATTCGAGGACGAGGATGAGGACGAGGACGGAGCCGTGGGACGTGCTGCCACATGGTATGGACGTGAGGTGATAACTCATCATGGCCCAGAGCGCACACCACGTCGTATGAGCAGGTATGGGCCTAGCATTTTGTTTGGGGAGTTAGGAAGTCAAGTGGAGGGAGTAGAGAGTGAAAGGGAAAGTCCAGGGAGGATTAGGGAAAGTGAGAGTGACGTGAGTGAGTCATTGCTCTCCCTACATAGTGTGAGGCGGCATAGTGGATCACGTGGGCCAGTGCAGGTGCGTTCCTTATCACGTGGGGTTGTGAGGGAGGGGGAAGGTGGGGAGGAACCACTCCCAAGCACGTCTTATGCTCCCCAATATCCCCTAACACGTGGTCGAGCTAGGGTGCGTGAGAAAGCACGTGGTGTTGTCATGGAGGGGGAAGGTGGGGAGGAACCACTCCCCAGCATGTCTTCTGCTCCCCAATATTCCCCTATTTCATCCCCACAGCCCCCTAATGTTCCTGAAGGCTGTAAGGGTAAGGGAAAGGGAAAGGGTAAAGGCAGAGGGAAGAGGAGTGACAGTGGGGAAGCCCTAAGCACTCCTTCTCCACCACCTTCCCATCCAGGATCTCCTCCCCACCCAGACGAAGGCGGATTTGTGTCGTGGAATTGGGAGGATGGGAGTGATTTTCTCCCCTCATTCACCCCTTCACTGAGCAGGGGCGATCTGGCTGCATTGCTCCAGGAATTCACCGTAATTCCACCAGGTTGGATTTTTTCCACCTGTTTTTCAGTGAGGCATTTGTTGAGCAGATTGTATACCAAACCAACCTGTTTGCAAGCGCCCAGCGCCTAGAGAGTGAAAGACTGGGAACAAGGAGTAGGCATTTTATCATCTATGATTACCCTGTCTCCCTTCCAGAAATGTTCTTATTTTTTGCCCTGGTCCTTTTGATGGGTATTATACGAAAGAATAGAATTCCTGCTTACTGGACTAGGGACCTTGTTATGTTTATCCCAATATTTGGTCAAGTGATGAGCCGTAATCGGTTTCAACAAATTCTAAGTCGCCTCCATTTCTATGATGCTCATGATCCTGCAAATGCAAACAACACTGACAAAATGAGGCGAATTAGGTTGATCTTTGATCACCTTTGAGCAAACCTTTCGTTCCAAATTCTATCCCTATAGAGACCTCGTCATAGACGAGAGACTCGTGTTGTGGAGAGGCAATATTTCATTTAGACAGTATATACCCAGCAAAAGGCACCGTTTTGGGTTCAAGATCTTTGTTATGTGCAACTGTAGGACTGGATACGTGCAAGACATAGTCTTGTACACCAGTGCACAGACAGACATAATAGAAGATCGAAGTATTGGACTGTCAGGAGCAGTGGTAAAGACGATGATAGAAGACTACCTTCATCGTGGTCATGTTCTCTACCTGGACAATTGGGTACACTAGCCCTCTTCTCGCTCGTTATCTTCACACTCATGAAACGGGAGTCTGTGGAACCGTAAAGGTGAACCGGTGTCACATGGCCAAGGTAGGGTGGAAACTTGCACGGAATGAGGTTGTCTTCTTCAAAGCCAACAACATCCTTGCAACTGTGTGGAACCACAACAGAGAAGTAAGCCTCTTGTCCACGGTTCACCGCCCCTTGATGCACCGTACTGATTCTGTAGATTACCGTAGCGAGAACAGGCGTCGTGTTTGGAAACCTGAGTGTGTCATGGATTATAATATAAACATGCGCCTCGTGGACCAGTCAGACTCCATGATATCGACGGTAGAGTGTGCCAGGACCACGATGAAGTGGTATAAGAAACTGTTCTTTCACTTGCTAGATATCACTGCTCTGAATTGCCACCACCTTCACGCCATGACAACAGGAGTTCAGGAAACATTTGAAGGGTTTGTGAGGGAGCTCACAAGAGAAAACTTTGCAAGGTATGCTGTTGAAAGGCTCCAACATCGCACCCGCACTGCCCCTATTGCACAAACTCCCCTGAGAATATCCGGCCACCATTTCCCCACTCCTATCCCTCCCCAGCCAAACAGACCTAGGCCCCAACGCAGGTGTCACGTGTGCAGTAATTCCCAGGTGACTCACGACACAGAGGAAGGACACCCGCTATGAGTGCGTGCAGTGTGACGTGGGTCTCTGTATTCACCCATGTTTCAGTGAATATCACACGTTGATGCAATTCTAATATGGTGTGAATGCGAAAGGACGCAGAAATTATGAGGTAAATGCGACAGACAGACGCTCAGTGAAATTATCAGTCATGTTGGTCTCCAAATATTAGTATAAAGTGCATACGGGTATAACATAAGTGCAAACATTGTATGTAAGTGTATAAATATGCCCTAAGTGGAAACATACATAGCGAGGGTTTTATGATGCGATATTTTGTTGCTCAGTGCAATAAATATGGCCCGTAATTATATAATTATTATTATTGGAAATGCTTACGGGTATAATATAAGTTCAAATTATTGTAAGTGCTGAAATATATTCTAAGTCAAATATTCATAGCGTGTGTATAGAGATGCGATTTACTGACGCTCAGTTGAATGAATAAGGCACGTATTAGTGAAAATAAAAGTCAGCAAGTGGTAAAGTGTGTAATATATGTGAAGAATTAGTATATAAGTGTGTGAGTATTATGTTGGTCGAAACATTCATTGCGAGGGTATTTTCATGCGATATTCTCACGCTCACTTGAATAAATAATGCCAGTAAGTATGTACAGTGCATTATAGGGGTGTAAACGTGTGTAATGTAAGTGGGAAATTATAATTGGAGTGAATAAATAAAGTAGATGATGAAACACGAGTGTTTGAGATCGTGGTTGCTATGTGAATATGCGCTAGCATATCGCTAAGTGCCCTCGTAATGAATAAAAATAATTGAAAACCTTTACAGTGGTGGAGGAAAGGTTCTATGTAAAGGGGAAAATAATTGGAAACTGATAAAACAATTTGGTATGTTGAAATACGAGTCATAGCTAGTGCGCTTACTAAGCTGATGTGCGCTAGACTTATGCTGCATGTCATCATAATGAATGAAAACATCTGAAAACACTTACAAACAGTTGTAATTGGTAAATTGTCATTGAAACAGAAGTATACAAGTAGAAAAAATGATAGGTTGACTGTTACAAGACACTTAGCATATAGCATGTTACGACTCGGACCAAACTCGCTAAGCTCGCGCGATGGTACAATGCTTATTTTTCATATATATGTGTCTGAAATCCATTATATTGTTACTGTTATTGTTTATTAGTTCAAATTCAATAAATATAGAGGTGTTGTGTGTTGTTTCTCCCATTATTCCTTACCATAGAAAACATAAGTGCATATCACGTCCATTACAGAACACCACACCTGGCTTGGGGGACCTCACCTGAACGGACCACTTCTAGACCGCAGGAACTACTTTCTTTGTGATTTTCCTTCGTTTCTCGACCTAAGCGGAAGTTTTAGCCAAAAAAATTTTTTTCCAAAAAGGCTCGGGACTGGGGGATGTCATAGGTGCGGAAAACCTCGGGACGTGACGGGTTAAGATTGGACTAAATTAACGTTGCACATGGGCGTGAACATAAATGAAGGGCTCTGTTTGAAATGGCTAACTCAATAAGGCATTTTATATCTATCTGTACCAGGAGACGATACTATTAATGTCGTAGTGACTCCCTTATCCTGAATGAGCTAGGAAAGTTTCTAAAGCTGAATATAAGCCTCTGGAAGAAGTAAATGCCAAATATGATACTGTCATAAGGTAGAAGTGGTTAATACTCTTCTCTGCAATGTCATTTTCATTATAATCACATTTTACTAAATTAGTTGTGCAAACTTTTGCATTAAGAGGTAATTACCGCTGTATCTAATGGATCGAATCTGAAAAGTCTTCATAAGTCTGAATACAGTCATCTGGATGTAACAAGAACATCATAAAATACAGTAGACAACGTAGTGGAGGAGTTCAAGATTATAATCATGAGTTATGTTTTCTCGGACAAACCGTTAATCATGATACAGCTTAACATTTGTGTAATGTAGTTAAATTAGTGAGAAGTTAGAAGGAATAATATACAAGAGAGGTAATTAGTAGCAATAAAATGTCGTGCCCTACACTCCATTAGTAATCAGTTACATGTTTCGCACACATTACACAAGTCTGCGACCAAAAAATTGTTTCCTCTTTAGTAAGGGACTTATTCCAATTTGCACATGCTGATTTCGATAATCACAACGAAATTTCTGTATCACGTACAGTTTTTTCACAAAATCGAATATTGTTTTTTTGCTATTTTAGCCAAATATCCTGTCACAATATTAAAGCCATTTGTTGTTTACAGATACGAACTTTAATAGAAACGAGGATGGCTTCCAGAGGATGTTCAACTAGCCCTGACAGCTTTTGTTACATATGTGGTGAATTTAGTGTTACAAAACAGCAGAGAAACATTACAGACTTTGTCAAAAAATCATACTACGCATACTTTGGAGTGAAGCTGGGAGACCAAGATAAGACATGGGCTCCTTATAAAGTGTGCTCAGTTTGTGTTGAAGGACTAAGGCAGTGGACAAAGGGTACAAAGCAGTCTTTTCGTTTTGGTGTTCCAATGATATGGAGGGAACCGAAAAATCACGGTGACAACTGCTACTTTTGCTCATGTAAGGTACAAGGACACAGTTCTAAGACCAGGAAGAGTATCATCTATCCCAGTCTTCCATCTGCATTGCCACCTGTTCCCCATGGACCAGATGTGCCAGTTCCATCACCTCCAGACAACTTTGAGGACATACATCTGAGTTCTGATTCGAAAAGTAGCGATTATGATGCAGACCTCAGCTATGATGGTGAAAGTAAAAAACCTCAGGTATTCAGTCAGAATGAATTAAATGATCTAGTGAGGGACCTAGGCCTTGCCAAGGAATCAGCAGAGCTTTTAGGTTCCAGACTTAAGTCCAAGAATCTTTTAGCTCCTGGTGCATCATTCTCTTGGTATCGTCACCGAGAAAAAGAGTTTGCACCTTATTTTGCCCAGGATAATGATTTGGTCTATTGTACAGATCCTCAAGGACTAGTAGGAAAGTTTGGCATAAGATATAGCCCTGATGAATGGAGACTTTTTATCGACTCATCAAAGAGAAGTCTTAAATTAGTCCTTTTACATAATGGCAATCAGTATGCTTCACTTCCTGTTGGACACTCGGTGATCATGAAAGAGTCATATGAGAATTTGGTGTTACTTTTAAACAACATCAATTACAAAGATCACAACTGGATGATTTGTGGGGACTTGAAGATAATCTGCATGTTACTTGGACAACAGTCAGGGTACACAAAGTTTCCTTGTTTCTTGTGTGAATGGGATAGTAGAGCAAGGAACCTTCATTGGACTCAGAAACAATGGCCAGGTAGGGATTCACTTATACCAGGAACGAAGAACATCGTTCAAGAGAGTTTAGTGGATCCAAAGAGGGTTCTTTTGCCCCCACTTCATATAAAACTCGGCCTGATGAAGCAATTTGTAAAAACTTTGCCACAGGATGGAGACGGTTTCCTGGTCTATCAGATGCCAAGATTAAAGAGGGTGTATTTGTTGGTCCGGATATAAGGAAACTGGTTAAAGATGAAAATTTTGAAAAATGTTTTAGTGAAGCCAAAAAAGATGCATGGACTGGCTTGAAGGGTGTGATGAAGAACTTTCTGGGTAATTACAAGGATCCAAATTACCGAGACATTGTGGGAAGAATGCTAGAGAAGTTTAAAGCCTTAGGATGTAACATGAGCCTTAAAGTTCATTTTTTGCATGCACATCTAGATTACTTCCCAGAAAATTTAGGAGATGTGAGCAAGGGGAAAGATTCCATCAAGATATAAAGGAGATGGAGAGAAGATACCAAGGAAGATGGAATGTCAGTATGATGGCCGACTACTGCTGGATGCTGCATCGGGAGACTCCATCAAATGCTCACAAACGGAGAAGCTGCAGGCATAATTTTCAAGTGAAAAAGAAGAGATTTTAAGTTACTGAAATTTAAAAACTGGTTAAAGATATATTTTACTAAAGCTGAGTTGCACTTTCTTCTTTCATATTTGTTAAATAATGTACCAGACACATTTTAATTATTTAATTGTGTTCTATCGTATGGGATCTTGCCTACAAATTGTCTTTTATTCGATACCATTTTGTGGGGAAACCTTACGTGATGTGAAAAAACTGTTATGATATTCGGAATCAGCACCCCAAAAATATGTATAAACACATATTATTATCAAAACAATTATTGAAAAGTTCCTTTTTGCAGACCTGTGTTTATTAATGAGTACGATATCTGCCTGCTACTAATAATAATTGGTACCGTGAGAACAATAGCAGTAGTGAGTGCAGAGACCAGTTCAGAGAGAATCTGTAACATTAACCCGCCCCATCCCGACGACGTATGGGTACGTTGCAACGATTTGCATTTGCCAGTCCCGGCGACGTACCAGTACGTCGTGCAATTGCAATGTGCATAATTTCGACAATTTTCAAATTTCGCGCTTGATTTGCGGTACATACCCTCGCCTGACCTTCCCCTACCTGCCACCAGGCGGGGACACTCGGCGACCCCGCGCGACCCATGCTAGCCCGCCACTTGTCCACTCACCTGGTAGCCACGGTCCTGCTCAGACATGGCTAAGAGAGGTCTCTCAGAGAGCGAAATTCAAGTCGCCCTGGACACCTTTACCGGCGACAGTGATTCCCCACTAGATGACGAGGAGATAGACAAGGATTATGTGCAGCCAGAGGAGGAAGAAACCACCAGCAGTGACGAGGAAGTTCCGTCACCCAGGAAGCGGCAGTACGTGACTTACCGTGCTGCTAGAGAGGGGCAGGAGGCAAAGAAGGCACGTGGTATATCATATCCCTATCCCCAGCGTGCCTTGGAAGCAGAATTCGAGGTCGAGGACGAGGACGAGGACGAGGACGGAGCTGTGGGACGTGCTGCCACGTGGTATGGACGGGAGGTGATTACACATCGTGGCCCAGAGCGCACACCACGTCGTATGAGCAGGTATGGGCCTAGCATTCTGTTTGGGGAGCTAGGAAGTGAAGTGGAGGGAGTGGGGAGTGAAATGGAAAGTCCTGGGATTAGGGAAAGTGAGAGTGACGTGGGTGAGTCATTGCTCTCCCTACGCAGTGTGAGGCGGCAGAGTGGATCACGTGGGCCAGTGCGGGTGCATTCATTATCACGTGGGGTTGTGAGGGAGGGGGAAGGTGGGGAGGAACCACTCCAAAGCACGTCTTATGCTCCCCAATATCCCCTAACACGTGGTCGAGCAAGGTTGCGTGAGAGAGCACGTGGTGTGGTAATGGAGGGGGAAGGTGGGGAGGAACCATTCCCCAGCACGTCTTCTGCTCCCCAATATTCAACAATTTCATCCCCACAGCCCCCTAATGTTCCTCAAGGCCGTAAGGGTAAGGGAAAGGGAAAGGGTAAAGGCAGAGGGAAGAGGAGTGACAGTGGGGAAGCCCTCCGTACTCCTTCTCCCCAACCTCCCCAACCAGGATCTCCTCCCCACCCAGACGAAGGCGGTGATGGGGACGAGGGATTTGTGTCGTGGGATTGGGAGGATGGGAGTGATTTTTCTTCCCTCATTCACCCCTTCACTGAGCAAGGGTGATCTGGCTGCATTGCACCAGGTATTCACTGTAATTCAAGCAGGTTGGATTTTTTCCACCTGTTTTTCAGTGAGGCCTTCGCAGATCAGATCGTTTTTCAAACAAACCTGTTTGCAAGCACCCAGCGCCTAGAAAGTGAAAGATTGGGAACAAGGAGTAGGCATTCTATGATTTATGATTACCCTGTCTCCATTCCAGAAATGTTCTTATTTTTTGCCCTTGTCCTTTTGATGGGTATAATAAGAAAAAATAGAATTCCTGCTTACTGGACTGGGGACCCTGTTATGTTTACCCCCATATTTGATCAAGTGATGAGCCGTAATCGGTTTCAACAAATTCTAAGTCGCCTCCATTTTTATGATGCTCATGACCCTGCAAATGCAAACAACACTGACAAAATGAGGCGAATTCGGTTGGTCTTTGATCACCTCAGGCAAACCTTTCAATCCTCATTCTATCTCTATAGAGATCTCGTCATAGACGAGAGTCTCGTGTTGTGGAGAGGCAATATTTCATTCAGCCAGTATATACCCAGCAAAAGGCACCGTTTTGGGTTCAAGATCTTTGTTATGTGTGACTGTAGGACTGGATACGTGCAAGACATAGTCTTGTACACCGGTCCACAGACAGACATAATAGAAGATCGAAGTATAGGACTTTCGGGAGCAGTGGTAAAGACGATGATACAAGACTACCTTCATCGTGGTCACGTTCTCTACCTCGACAACTGGTACACTAGCCCTCTTCTCGCTCGTTATCTTCACACACATGAAACGGGAGTCTGTGGAACCGTAAAGGTGAACCGGCGTCACATGGTCAAGGTAGGGCGGAAACTTGCAAGGAGTGAGGTTGTCTTCTTCAAAGCCAACAACATCCTTGCAACAATGTGGAACCACAACAGAGAAGTAAGCCTCTTGTCCACGGTTCACCGCCCCTTGATGCACCGTACTGATTCTGTTGATTACCATAGCGAGAGCAGGCGTCGTGTTTGGAAACCTGAGTGTGTAATGGATTACAATATAAACATGCGCCTCGTGGACCAGTCTGACTCCATGATATCGACGGTAGAGTGTGCCAGGACCACGATGAAGTGGTATAAGAAACTGTTCTTTCACTTACTAGATATCACTGCTCTGAATTGCCACCACCTTCACGCCATGACCACAGGAGTTCAGGAAACATTTGAAGGGTTTGTGAGGGAGCTCACACGAGAAATCTTTGCTAAGTATGCTGTTGAAAGGCCCCAACAGTGCCCCCGCACTGCCCCTATTACCCAGACTCCCCAGAGAATATCCGGCCGCCATTTCCCCACTCCTATCCCTCCCCAGCCCAACAGACCTAGGCCTCAGCGCAGGTGTCACGTGTGCAGTAATTCCCAGGTGAGACTCACGACACAGAGGAAGGACACCCGCTATGAGTGCGTGCAGTGTGACGTGGGTCTGTGTATTCACCCAAGTTTTAGTGAATATCACACGTTGCTGCAATTATAGCATGGTGTGAATGCGAAAGGACACTGAAATTATGAGGTAAATGCGACAGACAGACGCTCTGTGAAAATATCAGTCATGTGGATCGCCAAATATTAGTATAAAGTGCCTACGGGTAGAACATAAGTGAAAACATTGGGTGTAAGTATATAAATCTGCCCTAAGTTGAAACTTACATAGAGAGGGTTGTTTGATGCGATATTCTGTCGCTCAGTGCAATAAATACGGCCCCTTATTATATATTTATTATTATGTGACATTCTTACGGGTATAATATAAGTTCAAATTATTGTATATGATGATGTATATTCTAAGTCAAATATTCATAGCGTGTCTATAAAGATAAGATTTCCTGACGCTTAGTCGAATGAATAAGGCACGTATTAGTCAAAATAAAAGTCAGCAAGTGATAAAGTGAATAATTAGTATATAAGTGTGTGAGTGAATTAGTATATAAGTGTGTGAGTATTATGTATGACGAAACATTCCTTGCGAGGGTATTTTCAGGCGATATTCTCACGCTCACTTGAATAAATAATGCCAGTAAGTATGTACAGTGCATTCTAGGGGTGTAAACGTGTGTAATGTAAGTGGGAAAATATAATTGGAGTGAATAAATAAAGTAGATGATGAAACACGAGTGTTTGAGATCGTGGTTGCTACGTGAATATGCGCTAGCATATCGCTAAATGCCCTCGTAATGAATGAAAATAATTGAAAACCTTCACAGTGGTGGAGGAAAGGTTCTATGTAAATGGGAAAATAATTGGAAAGTGATAAAACAATTTGGTATGTTGAAATACGAGTCATAGCGAGTGCGCTTACTAAGCTGATGTGCGCTAAACTTATGCTGCATGTCATCATAATGAATGAAAACATCTGAAAACACTTACAAACAGTTGTAATTGGTAAATTGTCATTGAAACAGAAGTATACAAGTAGAAAAAATGATAGGTTGACTCATACCAGAAACTTAGCATATAGCATGTTACGACTCGGACCTAACTCGCTATGCTCGCGCGATGGTACAATGCTTATTTTTCCTATATATGTGTCTGAAATCCATTATATTGTTACTGTTATTGTTTATTAGTTCAAATTCAATAAATGTAGAGGTGTTGTGTGTTGTTTGTCCCATTATTCCTTACCATAGAAAACGTAAACGCATATCCAGCCCATTACAGAATACGATACCTTCGGGGGGAAACCGCACCTGTACAGACCACTTATAGACCCCAGAGACCACTTTCTTCATGATTTTCCATCGTTTCTCGAAATAAGCGGAAGTTTTAGAAGAAAAAAAATTTTTCCAAAAAGGCTCGGGACTGGGGGATGTCATAGGTGCGGAAAGGCTCGGGACGTGACGGGTTAACCTGCCACAGCCCATTGATGTATATATACGTCGGAACGTTTTGTCACTGTGACTCCCATTGAGTTATATGTTCCGCAATTGCAAGGTCTGTCATTTGCACATTTTTCAAATTTTGCGTGTGATTTTTGGTACGTATACACGGGACACCTTCCTCTACAAGAAGCCAGGCAGGGACAATGCCTTACCCCACATGACCTCCCCCCCCTGCACACCATTGTCTCCACAATTCGCCTACTACCAGTGACCTGGCCAGTAAAGACATGTCATGCCTCGGTGGGAAATTCAAGGCCAGAGTGATTCCCCAATCGATGACAATGTGGAGGACAAAGTTTACGTTGCATTAGAGGAAGAAACAGTCAGAAATGATGATCAGGTAATGTCGCCGAAAATGGTCAGGTATGTTGATGTGTTTGGTGAGTGAAATAATGCTTATATTGCCTATATTACTGTGTGAAAACGAATATACTCTCGTACTACATATAAATTCGTACCAAATAAATAAATATCGTTTATGAGTGGTGTGGAGTAGTTACCCTCTCATAGAACTCGTTTTCTTTGGAGTCAACCTGATAGAAAAACCAGTATGATAAGGGGTACCGCTACCTGTATCCAGTATTTTAAACATTAGGTGAGCGATTTCTCTATGAATTTTCGATGTTTCTCACCAAAAGCGGAGGTATGAACCAAAGAATTTTTTTTCCAAAATTGGTCGGGATTGGGGGTAGTCAGCGGTGGAAAATCAGTCAGGACGGGGCAGGTTAAAGTTAGGACATTGTGACAGTATACTCCTTTCTGTTCCATCTCCCTCCCAGATTACAAGGAAAAACTGTTCCACACATTGAGGTTCCAAAACAAAGAGAAGTTTTCTACTTCACTATTACTAACTTTGTACAAGAAAGTTGCTTTACTTTAGCAACACCAATGGAAACAAGTCAGCGCATGGACATTGAACTCAATTACATGTAATCAGAAATATTGAGTATCACATAATGACTCACTTTTTTGTATGTTTACTTGAATTCTTACTTACCACAAGAATAACCACTATAATGATCCCAACGACAAGGAACTAACATTAATTATTGCTGGATGCTGTGCAAAAATTAGCTGGCATTTTAATTGATGCTTAAAGCATGTGAAATTCTCTTGTCTCATACACTCTCAATCTCATCATCTTAGCAACTTCCACTCACCAACTTTTCCTGTCCATGGTTTTGTGGCTGTCTCAAGTACCTTCGTATGTTTTACTGGCCTCTCCTATTTTCACTTCTTATTTCCTCCCTCTTCTGTGAGGTTTCTTGTCTCCCGTCATCTCTAGGTCTTCTCTACAGCTTCTCACGCTTCCCGTGTTTTTGCTCTAATCTCCTCTTGATGTCCACTTTTAATAGTTTTATAAGCTACTTTCAATAACTTGTGACATTCCTTTTGTATAGCAGTTTTTTCCTCATCTCCATTTTTTTCTTTCTCCACTTCCCTCTTCTCGTTCATCTTCGTCGTCTTGTTCTTGCTTTTGTCCTTTGCCAAGATTAATGGGTGTGTCAGGTAGGCTTGGAGCACGAGAAATATGGCCCATTTGTGTATGGGTTTTGTAAACTTTTGTCTTACACGTGTTGGCTCCGGCATACTCGGGATTAGTAACATTATCCAGTGTTTGGCTGTACCGACAAACAGATTAAATTGTTCACTCAGATGACATATTGCTCACTCTTTACTGCTACCCAAAGACAAATTATTCAGGGAAGGAGAGACTGTTAGAGTTGGAGGGAATACTGTAGATATAACATTCATCAGCCCCTTCGCCATCCAATTGTACTCATGAGCTGAATGAAACATCTGATAACAGCAAAATAAACCAAAAAATGCCGTCTCTAAACCGAAGGGTTACCAGAAAGTGGAGGGCGGTGGTTCAATCGGTAGAAAGAGAGGTGGCCTGCAGTCCTAACGGACCCAGGTTCAAATCCTCACTGGGGCAGGGTACAGTTTAAGGCTTTCAATGTCATAAAAGCAGACTTTTCTGATCTACCAGAAGACCCATAGACCTATCGTAAAAATACCCCTGCTAATACCAATACATCAGTCCTGTATGAGACAGCCCTAGCATGCATTCGATATGGACGGTGGGTGTTAGTGCCGAAGTGGTGACAAGCAGAGGTGTATGGTATGTAGGAGGACTACTGAGCCTTGGGAGCAGGCTGTGAAGCCTATGCCCAGAGTTGGACACAGAGGAGAAAAAAAAAGAAAAAAGAAAGAAACTGGCGATATATCATTTAACCCCTGTGCCATAGGAGGTTTTTCATAGGTTGCAAAATTGTCTAGCAGCAACAAGAATATTAAAGAATGACACCACACGGTTAAAGTCACTTCCAAAACTCTTCATTGCAGGCCCAATAACTTTGACTCCTTTCTACCAGTTGACGTCTTTTCATTCCATCCCTGCTACCATTGCACGATTATTTACCTTAGGATAAATTCTAAAGTAAAGAGGTGAGCATTTATTAACTTTTCTCTGTTTGAGAGCTCCTATAAACTAAATAAACTGGCCTGGTAATAAAGAATGTACATGATGTCTCTATCAGATTGAAAGGGAAAAAAATCACCCTGGAGCAGAATAAAGGAAGAAGGCGTCATAATGATGAAAAAGTCACGCATTTGCTGTTTTTCAGTTAATACTGAACACAGAATGCTTAAAAACAAAATTCAATCAATTTCAGATGCCTTGACACTGCATTCCGAGGGCTGCAGCAAGAGGTTGTGTAGACATCCCCCGTAGTGAGGCAAAATGACTCACACAGATTTCCATGAAATATATAAGAGGCTAGGAAATTTCATCATGTGGCTACCCACGGATTTTTTTTTTAAATTGAAATCGGCATAGTTTTAGAAAAATAATTGTCATAAATAGCATTCCTGACAGGAACATGAAAACTATGTATTGAGAGAGAGAGAGAGAGAGAGAGAGAGAGAGAGAGAGAGAGAGAGAGAGAGAGAGAGAGAGAGATAGTGTAATGCGTACTGGGTAGACGAGACAGGCTGCAAACAGGCTCTTGCCAGTCTCCCTGCATGCCGGTTAGGTTGCCAGCTCGCTCCACACGCTGCAATGCGAGCATTAGTCGCTACCTTTACACCCATTATTTACCACTCTTCTTCTCTTCCATTATCTCCTATGGACCTTACATTTGATTTTATGTTATTTAGAACAATTCTGACCTACGGCTGCCTTTCTTGGGTGATAATATTGCAAATAATGCGTTACGAAGTGCGTACTTTTGGGTCATTGTTGCTGGTGCAACTTAGCAGCTGGGCTCAGGATAGGGAGTGGGAATGAGAGCTACCAGTTACCCTAATACCCTATAAATTTTGTGTCACAATGATCCTTTTAATACCTTTCTGGTATGTTGTTGAAAATCTTGCTCATGGGAGGTATGCCACAGCTTTACGTGACACCCTCTCATGAGGTATGTTGCAGTCCATGGGTTAACCCAGGACATCATTTCCACTTTATTTTTGACACTTCCCGACAAGTATCTTTAGTTTAAGAATGGCCTCTCTACTGGTGGCACCAATGAAGACTACACCTAATGCTCCATTTCTAAAACTCTTTCCTAGGCTTACTAAGAATGCCTCGATATAACAAGAGGAAAATATACGGGTAATAAACAGTCCACAGACTAATCGAGCTAAAAGATTGGAGGTCTGGGTTTATGGAAAAAGATGAGTGCAAAAAAACGTTCTCAAGTTAGCCTGTTGTGTATACGTAAGACTGGGAGTACCATTTAACTTGTGCATTACTATCAGTGTTATCCATTGTGTCCTACCTATGGGCTGGAGTGGGTGAAGAAGAACAAGAAAAAGAAGAAGAAGAAGAAGAGAGAGAGAGAGAGAGAGAGAGAGAGAGAGAGAGAGAGAGAGAGAGAGAGAGAGAGAGAGAGAGAGAGAGAGAGTAAATGTTATCTTTGCCACACAGACATTGCGGCCATGGCACATGAAGCAGCCACACCCACATGAACACAGAACTGGTTGGTTTTCCTCGAGATGGGACGTGAAGGAGGAGCTGTGGGTAAGGCCATGTGCACTCAGTGCGTGGCTCCTGGCTCTCCAGTAATAACATGTTCCTCACCGCCAGTACGACACCAAGTCTATGAACCAGCTGTGTTTTAACTACTACTGTCTCCTAGCAGCCGTGATTAAGCAGTCTGCATGACTCCATTAGAAAGGCAAGCCAACTCACTGGAACAATTATTTGAATCGGCTGCGTGCAGGCAGATTGAGGTCAACAGCATATGTGCAGTGGAGAAGTTGGGCCCCAGATGAAGTTGTGTGAGTCAAGGGTTGGCAGGGAGATCTAGTGCTGGTAAAAGAAAGGCAGGGTGGAAACTGCCAAGAGGCCATCCCTTCCCTATTCAATATGAATGGTACAAAAGCCACCAGCATCAAAATGAGGACTGTCTTGCAAGCTGATCTGTTCTCTACAAAAATGACTGTTGGCAATACAAGGAGCCTTCCACCAAAGCTGGAGCAAGAATATAACCAGGCTGTGACCATGGAGGCAGAGATGCTGACGAAGGTTGAATGCCTGCTGCGAGGCATAGACATTAGAAGACTACCGGTCCTGATGACATCATCTTGCTGCCTCTATGGCACTGTGGCATTGAGTTTTACAGTCTGTTTTTTTTTTTTTTTTTTTTTTTTTTTTTTTTTTTTTTTTTTAACGGTAAAAGGAACCAAGGGCTGGAAGCCTGCAAGCTTATTCCCTGTTCATCTCGAAGTGACTGGAAACATTGTGTTTAATTGACTGAATGCCATATGGGGAATACCTTACCCTTGTTTGGTAAGGAAACTAGAATAGTTGCCATTCAAAAGAACCCCAGGTCAGACTCCAAGAATTAAAGGCCCATTTCCTTGCCCTCTCTTCTGGCCAATGTCAAAGAGACAATAATGACAGAAGTTGTCCGTGATCACCTGGACGACAACTACTTCCTCGCATACTAACAGTTTGGCTTCAGGTCCATATGCTCAACATCAGATATCCTATTCTTTCACTCCAAGGAATAGCAGGACAATTGAGAGCATACTGCTGTTGTTGCCCTGGATAGGAATATTCAGTCAGATGTGGTAAACTTGTTTTGCTAAAGAACTCCTCGCCAGGGGCATTTAGAAAGGCTTACTGCTGCTGCTGCTGCTGCTGCTGGGAAACTGCAAATGGTTGACAACAGGTAGACCCTTCAGTGCTCTCCCTGTTGAGGTCTAAGGTCCACAGGGATCTGTGCTGGACCCAGTCTCTTTGATCTTCTGCATTAACGACCTCCTCCTGTACCTGCCATAATTCTCTGCCTTTTGTGATGACTGCACACCAACTGCTCCTACTGTCTTCAAAACATCCATCATGTTCTTGTCGAAAACAACTTGCAATTATAACTGAAAGAAGAGTTAGGAACATGGTTGCAGGCGAATATTCCCCAGCAGAAGCCTCAGACAACGGTAACCTCTCAGCTTCCTGTTACTTTACGTGCATTTGGGGGAAAGGTGCGTTTTCAAGGTAGCATCCTACCACAGTAGGACAAGACTATAATTCATGGATTGGAAGTGAACCAATAGTCACTTGCCAGTCAAGACCTCGAGGACGTCACTCGTCAAGCCTCCCTGCATGTTTTCGCACTGTACATGGTAACAAGTTTCCCTAGCAAACAAAGGTATTTGGCTTTTCTTTGGCCCAGTTAAACCTTATTTTGTGCATTCACTGAATGAATTGCCATCACAGTCGCACAACTGCAGACATTAGACAGTGTTCAACAACGAGTCCTGTGAGTGGTTGAAAGCAACATGATATTTCTGGACCTTTTGGGAGATCTCTGAGGTATTCCGGCAATAGCGGTGTTTTGGAAGTCTCAGACCCAAGAATTTCCTCGCCTGGCTAGGCTTAAGCTTCCCCCACAACCATTAAGACGAGGTCAAGAAAGGTATTCTCCAGTCATGTGTTTGTGAAGGTGCCAAGGTCTCACTTCAGTTAGCACAAGAAAATGTAACTACATGGCCAGGGTCTCCTGTTGATGGAACTCCTTCATCGCTACACTTGTATGGGAGCTGTCCACAAAGCTGATCAAAACTGGAAGTTCACAAGTGGTACGGGACCCTTCCCACTCAGCATCTGCTGCTCAGTGTACAGTAGTTTTTCTGCATATATTGATATTTTATATGTATCTGTTTTTACATACAGCACAAAGAAGAAATGTGGATGCTTAAACGTCAGTGCTGTATTACCTTATGTATAATGACTGTGTGTGTGTGTGTGTGTGTGTGTTTGTGTGTGTGTGTTTGTGAGAGAGAGAGAGAGAGAGAGAGAGAGAGAGAGAGAGAGACAGACAGACAGACAGACAGACAGACAGAGACAGAGAGAGAAGTCTTACCCAATGCATGGAGGAAGATGACTGTTTTAAGCAGCAGAAGTTCCTTCTTGGGGGTAAGCTTTTCTTTCACCCTGGCCCACCAGCCAGGAGCTCCACCCATGTCTTCATCCGTCCTCTCCATACCTGGCGAAAATGGATTCCTTAGATTTTTTTCCCCTTGATTCTCACCTATCTGTTGGATATTTGTGGAGAATTGTTTTGAGAATTTTGTCCAGATCCTCATCAGTCATCCCCAAATCTGAGATTAATAAGTCCTAGTCTGTTGGAGTTTTCACAAGAATTTTTGTCTCTGTCATGTACCCGTTAGCACCTTATCTGGGAGTAATAAGATATTTATGAGGTTCTCCCTTCTTCTAAACATCTCTTAATTCAGTTCACTGTATACTGTCAGAAACAAGAATCCAGTCGCCGCACCTCTCTTCAAGGACTGAAAAAATGTTCATCAGCAATTATACTGATAACTTTTTATGGCCACAGGTCTGTGTTCATCTGTCTCGACTGTCTCAGTTATACAAGACTGATTTCAAAACTCATGGAGAGACGGGAACGGGAGAAGAGACTGGACTTTTTGCCAATAATACAGGCAGTTCTCGATATGATTAAGGGATATGCGTCAAAATGTCACAATATTTTCGAAACAATTCGTAGAGGTGGGATGCAGGAAAATCAATTCTATATGCAGCACAAATATGTGAAGTGTAATCAGGGTCAAATATATTTGAATATCATTGCCAGCAGCAAAGCGAAGGTGATAACAAGCATGAACTTGGACTATTCAGCACTAACCAGGAGACGCTGTTTGAAGCCTCACATGTTTTACAACTCTTAAGTTTTTGTTCTTGCATCTACTTCGTATCATGTTCCATTAATGCAAAATTAGTGAACCTATTGGATTTAGTACAGCATTGTTGTATGAATCTAACAAATAAATAATGTGACTTGAGATTATCTGTTCTTGTGACATCATTCATATAATCCATAGAAACAACTCGTCCTTGGTGTCAGTAAAGTCTGTTTGCCATAGCTTATGGTCTCATTGTTAAAGAATTTCGGATTTAGTTTGTGACGGCGCGACTTCTTCACAAGAAGCAAACACAAAAACTGGGTATATACGGTATGTCCTAAAACTATTGAGCACACTACATATTCTACAGTATAGACTCTATGTTCTTTTTCCCGTTTACTGTATTACCACCGGCAATGGCTCTTTTTTACCAGAATATCATTAATGATTATCCTAATAATCATTCATCATTTAATGTAGCACTAATATACGTCCACGTTTAATTTTGAACTCCATAACCATAACTGAGAAGAGTGTTAACTAGAAGTACAGTAGATGCCCATCTCTCATCCCTCATATGGATGCTTTTAGCAGCTATTCCCTCCTCTCTTTCAGTCATGGTGTTACCAGTGGAATGTTTCCTCGAAGAACCCTCATCTCAAGCTTTACTTTTCATTTGGCCATTTTATGCATGGTCGTGGAGAGAGCGGTCGTCTGCACTGAGCTCTCCTGTAGCTATAGGGCTGCCCCACTGGCGTTAGTTTTTGTTGTTCACCACTAGGGTGCTTTTTAAAGTTAGGTCTGCTAAATCTCATTTTCGTCCGTTCCCTGTTTAGAGGTACGATTGGTGTTTGTATCTATTCCCGAGATTACCTCTGCTTACTTACCTCTGGAGTGTACCCCCCACTGATCGCTCTGGGGTGTGAATAAACAGACGCGTCCTCCCGAGAGTAGTTTGAGAGGGTGGTCTCTGACTTAGATGTTTAGTTTCTGGATATCTTGTCACTTGCTTGTCTTTTTCTTTCCACTTCCCCCGTAAGGGGGAGGTGGTTACTACGTCGGACACCCCTGCTGCTCCTCCCTTCCTTAGGGAGAGGGGGAGGCTCTGACGATTCTAGGACTACTACAAGGACTGGCTTACGGAATGACCACCCCCGGACTTGATCCCCAGTAGCCATCCCTGTACAAATTGCGATGTATGTACACACGATCAAAAAAGTAGGCTATTGGTGCACATTTGTCCCGAAACAATTTGACGTCACAGACGATGGACTCTGGATATGTTAGACTATTGTCCCTCACGTTGTCAAACATGCATACGTAACTATATCATAGATAGGTTTCATACGGAAATTTATGGTTGATTTTGTTACTGAAGGCATATTCAGATAATAATTAATTTATTTTCCAGGGACTACACAAGCTTTATTGATCATTTCAGATGTCGTCGAACCCCTCCTGCGCAATACGTTTTTGATCGTGTGTAAAGTTACATGCTGCTGGTTCTCCTTCATTGGCTAGCCTCAGTCCTTTTCTTATCAAGATGGTGATTGATGGCTGGTTTGGTGAAGTTGAACAAGTAAAAAAATTTGCTTCTGGAGATCATCTCATTAACACACTAATTTCAAACCATGTCAAAGATTTGCTCAAGATCCTTAAGTTCATTGCTACAATGTTGAGCCAAGGATCCCACATTCCTTGAATTCCGGCAGGGGAGTTATCACCTGCCAGGACCTCATGGTTATGGAAGAGGATGATATTGTACATGAACTTACTGAAGAAGATGTCACTGATGCTCGCTTTATTTCAAGATTTGTGGAAGGCACGAGGAAGAACACTGATACAATTGTTTTAACATTAGGCAGGGTCACACTCCCCTCAAGTGTCTAAGTTGGTATGAAATTTTTAATTTCAGACCTTACATCCTCAATCCCCTTCGATGCTCTAAATGCCAGCTTTATGGACATTCTGACGAGGCTTGTCGGGCTTCTCAATCAGTGTGTGGCAGGTGTGCAGCTCAGGGTCATGATGCTGAGCACCGCACGTCCGTGTTTGTTAGTTGCTTTCATTGTAAGGGTACTCCACTTCCTCGAGGGATTGTCCCAAGTGGAAAAAGGAGAAAGAGGTCTGCACAGTGAAGGCAACAGAGGGTATATTCTAGTGCGATGTTAAGAAGAAAGTTAGGGAGTTGCATACAACTCCAAAGCAAAATGTCTCCCATCCCGTGATGTGCACATTGGAAACTCAGACTGACCCTGTCTGTGGCATTCCTGTCACTCACTTTGCCCCCTCATCTACTCCTCCTGTGCATTTCAACTCTGTATCTGACATCCCAATTGCAACTTCATACTCTCAGGCCGCTACTGCTTCTCCGTCAGTATGGACTAATCAGACATCTGACAAGTCTGACAGAATTAACTTGACCACCCTTACAAAGTAACGACCTGATGTCTTACCTGCTCCTGCTTCAGCAAGGGAGGAAAGAGTTAGCTCTTCCTCGGGGGAATCTGGAAGCCTAATTATTGATGATCATCATATGGAGGTTTCCGTTAGTAAGCACCAGGATAAGTCCCCTGGTAGCCATTCACCTGGCGGCCGGCAGCATAAAAAACCTAAGCACACTGACCGCCCTCATAAATCTTAAACTGCCGCATTCACTGTGTTACAGTGGAATTGTAGGACTCTTGGGAATAAATTCCACAATATAGCAATTTTGCTATCTATACACAGGCCAGACATTATTTATTTAGCACTTGGTGGATCACCTTGATCCTCCACAATTCAAACACTACCACTTGAATAGGAGATATGATGGTCATGGAGTTTCCATTTACGTACACAAATCACACCCACAAATGGAAGTGGTTCTAAATTCTACTTTGGAAGCTTTCACATGCAGACAAAAATTTAATGACATGTATCTGTCCATTTACTCTATCTACTATCCTCCCTATGGTCCCATTGATGGTGATGCTTTCCCTTCACTAGACCATGAACCTCCGGGTCATAAAATAATTTTAAGTGATTTTAACGCCTATCAATGTCAGTGAGGAAGCTTGAGGAGTGATGGCAGGG
This sequence comes from Coenobita brevimanus, assembly GCF_032717465.1. Taxonomy (NCBI): domain Eukaryota; kingdom Metazoa; phylum Arthropoda; class Malacostraca; order Decapoda; family Coenobitidae; genus Coenobita; species Coenobita brevimanus. Next base: position 32,661,985 of record NC_137047.1, read on the forward strand.
GAGGAACAGGTAGCCGACCTCATATTACAGTCAAACCTCTGTCTTCTAAACAATGGTAGAGTGACTCGTGTAGACGACAGCACTGGCAACATGTCATGTATAGATCTGTCCTTGTTGTCTCCTGTCATACACACTAACATCCGTTGGGACCCGTATGATGACTTGATGGGTAGCGATCATTTTCCTATCTGTCTTTCTTATGGACACGGCCTCCCCCACCACCTAAATTTAACTTTAAGAAAGAAGATTGGGGGTACTACTCACGGGTTGCCAATCTAGATATATCAGAAGATAAAAAACGCTGATTAGAAAGTTGCACACCTACAGACTTCCATTAGACATGCAGCTGAGGTTGCTATTTCTAAGATATCCACAATTCCAAACAAGTGTAAAGTTTCGTGGTGGACATCAGATTGCTGACAAGCACTAAATAAGCACAACAGGAGATACAGGATTTTTGAGAAACAGCCAACAGAATAACACTTTATTGCCTACAAAGCGGCTAAGGTTGAGACAAGGAGGACAATTAAAGCAGCAGAAAGGAATAACTGGCGTAGTTCTGTGTCCACCTTAAATCTTACCCTCCCCTCCATTCAGGTCTGGTCCACCATAAATGTACTTAATAACAGATGCACCCGGTCACCAATCACCACACTTGAGGTGGCCGGGAATGTCACTGATGATCCCATGGACACTGCCAATACTATTGCTGATCATTTTGCCCAAGTATGCAGCCCAGCCAAATGCGATTCTCGTTTTCTCTACCATAACCATATGGCTGAGCTGCAGTACTTTAACTTTGCCACAGAAGATGGAGGTACTAGCTGAAACTCCGAATTTACATTAAATGAACTTCTCCTTTGTATAAGTAAGTGATGTGGTTTCCTCCTTGACCATTAATTCAGTACATACTGATGTGTCTGTGTGCTTCTAATGTGTGTAATCTTGTGTTTCTAATAAATGAAGTTTTGTGTGCGAGTGTGAGCCTTTTTTTTTCGTAAGAGCGCAGTGTGTATGTTGTGTGTACAGAGAAAGTGTTCTTTCTGCAATGTTTGGGGGCGTAGGTCATCGGCATTCAGGTGTAAAATATTGATGTTATGTGTTCGAGGTGGTGCACGTTCCTAGGTGGGCCTGTGTTGTTGGTGCACTGTGTTGTAGGTGCTGTATTGTTGTGCCAATAGTTTTGTGTAAGTAGGGAGTTCATTGAAGGGAGTGTGAAGGACTGTGTCTGATGTGAAAGAAGAAGTGTTTGTGGGGGTGTTGCACCTGTCACATACTAATGTACTATGGCGATATCTGATTTTGGAAGTGTGGTGCATGTGGTGTGGATCGATTCTTTGCAAAAATTATATCGAGTAAATCGACGTGTTAATCTAGTGCTTGTGATATGTCAGGAGAATACCAAGCAAATGTATTGCGTTTATGGCCTGAGATTCTTTTCTGTGTTTCCGACAAGTGTGAGTAGGGGTAAAATAACTGCCGGAGAGTAATTTCCCGAGTGCAATAAAACGGCGTAGCAAAGAGCTTCCCCATCACGGAAGACAAAATCCCACCAGGCTGGACCGGGATCCTTCCTCTCAGGACGCAGAGTAGGCTGAGCAACTTTGATTGCTAGGCAGGATTTGCATCTGCTCTCCAGGTTAAGTAGCAACCCCACCTCGTGGAGGTTCCTTTTCAGCACCAGAAACAAAAGTAATTTTAAAATACGTCCTCGGATTAAAGAAGCTATATGACCATTGATCATAATTTGGGATGGCAGCCTTGCTTCCACAAGAATGTCATATATCTTCTCATGGCACCACGTCGTGTCTTACTCAGGCTAAGTGTTGGCGTTTTCTGTTTATTCAGGTGTTATAAAAACAAATAAAAGAAAAATGTTAATAGCTCTACCTCTCACATTTATGTTAAGTTTGCATAATGCCTAGCATAATGACAATGATAATCCATTAATGCATGTGATAAAATTATAATGTCACATTGCTCCATGTTTCATCTCAGAATCCCAAAAGCTTAAATATAAAGTACAGTAACACTAATGCAATAATGACAACGTTACGGAAATGGTGACTTAATAGCCCGATAGGGCTGCTAAGCCCTTGCTCCTGAGACACACACTGGCAACAAACAGGACATGGATCTGCATTGACATACAGGGTATGCCCATGTGAAATATCAGCTCATTCCACCCAGCAGTATGACATGTAGAAAGTTCCCAATGTCTGTCGATAAATCGGGCACTAAAGTGCACTTGGCTCGTGCCCAGCTCACCACAGTCAGTTATAATTTACACCATCATTGTCACCTCTTTGTTCTGCGTCTTTTGATGTATGGGTACGTCAAAGTTCAAGGGGGTCAAATGTGCACATACACAAACATGGGCAATGTTTATTCACATAGTGATATTGATGTGTATTAAATAAAATGAAACATTAAACACTTTACCAACAACTTATAATTTTGTCTGTGCCCAACTCCGTGCGAAGAATTAATACACTGTTCCTCGAAGTCCAGCAGTCCTATGTACCACACACCTTTCACATGTCACTGGCGCTAACAGTCACCATCTATACTGAACACAATTTGCTAGGGCTGTCTCATTCCTGACTGGTGTACTGGTATTAGTAGGAGTACTTTTACAACATGCCCGTGAGCCCTATTTGTTTTAATCAGTTTTATTACGCCCAAGGGGCGACATACCTAGTAAAAGGACCATGAGGCCAAGTATTATGTACTATTGCGGCCAAATGTTTTTTTCTTTTTTTTTCCACTCTTGGTGGTGAGTCCACACAGCACTGCACCCTTGCTGGACGATGGGTTGCTGCTGGCTGAACTACCAGTCCACCACTTACACTAACACCGGGGTAGCTGAGTATCGTGCTGTATACAAGGACTGACTCGGCATAAGAATGGAAGAGACTACTCTCTCTCTCTCTCTCTCTCTCTATTATACATAGAAAAATGTTTGTTGCTTTGTCTGTCTGTCCATCTGTTAGCAGGATTACTAAAGAAATAATGAACAGATTTTGATGAAATTTTGCGGAAGGGTGGATCATGGGCCAAGAAAACAACAATCAAATTTTGGTGTGGATCCAGATCCAGAACCTGAGTATCCCGCACAGTATCTCCAAAAATTGTCAATGAATTTCAATGAAATTCTGTGTAAAGGTGGGTCATGGACCAAGAAAGGAATGATCAAATTTGAGGGCAAATCCGGATCGGGATCCTGATCCTATATCCACGGATCGGAATCCAGGTCCTTTTAAATGGAATTGGCAGACGTATGCGCTCTCTGAGTGCTTTCTAGTTAGTGTTGTTATAATAATAATAATAATAGTAGTCATAATAATAATAATAATAATAATAATAATAATTATTATTATTATTATTATTATCTCCGCCAAGGAGGTTATGTTTTCACCCCTGTCCATTTGTTTGTTTGTTGGTTGGTTGGTTTGTGAGCAAGATTACACAAAAACTACTGGACGGATTTCCACGAAACTTGGTAGAAGAATGGGCCTTGGCCCAGAATACTGTAGATTCCATTAAATTTTGGTGCGGATCTGGGTAAAGGTGCTGATCCAGTTTTTTTTTTGTTTTTTCACTAACATTGCGAGGTAGAGCGTTTTTCGACATTTTCGTAACTTTCTCAGTGAATATTGCATGGATCTTCATGAAAATAAACAGGCATATTTAGGATAATGGTATCTACGAATGTGTACTGTTTGGCGCGGATCCATGTAAAATTCCGGATCTAGCTGATTTCAATATGCTTTTATTGTGTGGTAGTCTTTTTTTCAGCTGCCGTACAGTAACAAAGAGGACTTTAATGAATTAATAGGAGCAGCATGTTGGGCCTTGGCGGAGGTATACGCTCTACTGAGTGTCATTCTAGTTACATTATTGTTGTTGTTCTTATGTATTGTTACTTTTATTATCATTCTTATTACTTTATTAATTTTATTATTATTTCGTTATTACTGTTATTAGCTACAGTATAACTTTGAGTCATAGTGTTACTATACCGATATCATTAGTGTCACTGATAGTGTGTTATTAATATTAGTATTACCATTATTAATATTATCTTTATTATAAAACTGTCATTTTCATTGCTTCTGCCATCACTAGCTCCCTCACAGCTCTCTCTCTCTCTCTCTCTCTCTCCACTTGCACTACCCCCCACCCTCCCACCACTTTGACCCCTTCTCTCTCCATACACCCTCCACCCCGGCCTCCTTCATACCTCCCAGCTCGCCACCTCCCCACAACCCTGTGTCCTCGCCCTTCCCCCTGTTTCTCGTTCTGTGACTGATACTTCAGCGAACTGGTGTTGTTACAGGTGTCTTTGACCTGAAGAAGCAATGGTGAAACGTTGTCATTACAGGCTCAAGTGGTACTGGCCAACATTATATACCGCAGTAAAGTATAAAATATATAATTTACAAGTAACTGTTGCATACCAGCAAACCTCTTGCCTATTTCGTGAGGCAATCATATTGTTTCCTTAATACAAATATGAACTGGAAATGTTATTTTTTAATGTTATATTGTTAATCCAGTCCACAGCCGGCATACTGTAATGCAATAAAAAGCAAACCACAAGCAAAGATATATTGAGGTAATTACCACTTGGAAATATTTTCAGCACATAAAAGGTTGGCTTTGATCAGATTGATTGTGCTCGTGGTGGTGCTGTGGTATCGTTTCTAAGATCAGTTTATCTTCGCTGGCTGATGGCCGCAGCACTGGCTCAAATCCATGTCTCCTTCCATGTTCCTTATCACACATATAGGCTACATCATTTTTCTCATCCTTTGACTAGAGATTCACTCCATGTATCCAAAACAAATAACCAGATATCTACCAAGAAATGGCTTATTTTAATAGTTTCATCATGCCCAATACGAATGCGTTGGATAAGCAATATATAGAACATCAAAACGATTCAACTATATTTTGAACTACCCAGTATAACGAAAGCGAGAGACTACCCTACAAGTATTGAACGAAACGTGGTGTAACCAAATTCCATCATCATCATCATCATCATCATCATCCAGACCTCCTTTCCCACCTTACGGCAGGGCGAGAAGTAACAACGTCCAGACGGCCCAAATTTGCCCAATCCAATGGGCCACGGTTCCATTCACTCACCACTGAGGCCCGGAATCCTGGCTCTATCTGATACGCCCAAAACATTCACTACGTTCTGTAGTTTCACATAAATATATCCAACCGAGTCAATCCGGACGCTGTCATGTTAAATTGGTGTGCCATATCCGTGATCATGCACTTCTCACAGTATTCATCCAGCCAGCTCGATCTTTTGTCAGACCCCTAGCCTCATCGACTTCCAAACCTCTCTTCTTTACACACTCACCCACCATAACCCTCCACTTTCCCCTTGGCCTACCTCGCCTCCTCCCTCCTTCAGATTCGCTCAGATATATCTTTTTCACTACTCTATCATTATCCATTCTCACCACATGACCATACCATCTCAGCACGCTCTCCTCGATTCTGATGTCCACAGACTTCCTTACTCCACATCTTTCATTAATCACATTATTTCGTATCCAATCCACTCTCTGTACGCGACATACCTTCCCCAGGAGACCCATCTCCACTGCTCTCACTCTTGACTTTTCATTTTCAAGCCACATCATAGTCTCACATCCATATGTTAAAGTTGGCACTAACACTCCTTCATGTAAGCCTCGTGCAGCTGCAATACTCAAGCCTCTGTTTCTTATCAAGGCCTTTATTGCATCAGCTACATTCCTTCCCTATGTCACTATACTTTCCACTTCTTTTGCACATTTTCCTCTTTTCTATCACGGTACTGAGGTATTTGAACTCTCTCACCAATTCCAGTCTCACTCCATTCACTGTAACATCACACTGGGAGTAACCTTCTCTCTCGATAACCATCTTTTGTACATTTACTCTCAAGGCACGACGCTCACAGACATCAGCAAAACTCTGCACCGGTCTACCAAGTCCTGTATTTGCAAGTAGTACTGCATCATCAGCATACAACAAATCTGAGCAATTCCATCCATCACAATTCATTATCAACGCCAACCCCCTCTCCATTACTCGCGTTTTTACTTCTCTCATCACCCCATTCATATATATACTGAACAACCATGGGGACATAACACAACCTTGTTGCACGCCCTCACCGATCGTGAACCATTCACTTATATGCCCAGTTACCCTTACACATACCTCAGTACCATCATAAGAACTCTTTACGGCACCTAGCAGCTTAACATCTACACCGAACACGAGCAAAACCTTCCACAATCCTTCTCTGTCTACTTTGTCGTATGCTTTTTCCACATCCATGAATGCCATAAACACCTTATAGTCCTTCTCACAAGCTTTCTCCACTATCTGTCTCACTGCAAAATATTTGATCTACACATCCTCTGCCACTCCTAAAGCCACCCTATTCATCATTCACCAGGACTTCTGATATCTCTCTTACTTTCTCTATAATAATTCTTCCATATACCTTCCCTACCACACTCAATAAATATATGCCACGATAATTCCATACCAATGGCATTATGTCTCCACTGCTAGTATACTGACAAAATGATATACGACAATTCCTCCAGTCACCACAAAAAGCTCTCCTCTCTGATTCATTCTTATATCTGGGATGCATTAATTATTAATAGATAAACATGTATAGCATTCGTAGCCTGATCCACATAATATACAACATTAACTGATATTCAGTTGTACTACTCGAACCACACCATCATCAGAAGGTCGACTATAACTGTTATAATACACTGCATCTCTTGGGAATACTTATAGAGCAAGAACAGCTTAGGACCGTTGACAAAGGATCTCTTTTCTCTTTAGTATCAGATACTTCTCTTCCACCTGCGGAACTCTCACAGAAACTCCTACAATACCTGTCCTAACACTCCCGTCCTAAGTCACCCGTTTACTCACATACAAGGTTTGTTTTGGTAGGTTGAAACTACTGTGATGACTATGGATTTTCATATAAACGCTTCCCTCCTATCCCATCTCCCATGAGTCTGCGAAAGTCTGGATATCTGGTAATGCTCGTTGTGCTCCGTGAATACCTGAGTGTGTCGAATGTGCGATGGTGTTGGGGGGGCGATGCGGAGAGCAGCTTGTTACCAACAATCACTTGCTCTATGTCATATTTATGCATGTACAGTATATCTATCTATCTGTCTATCTATCTATCTATCTATATCTATCTATCTATCTATCTATCTATCTATCTATCTATATATATATATATATATATATATATATATATATATATATATATATATATCATCTCATCAGCCGTTTGAGTGTCCACTGCAGGACCGGCCTATCCTGACCGAAATGGGGACGATACAGCCAATGTATCTCTACCAAGTGGCTTTGGCTGTCTTGTAGAGGTTGTATGTGGGGTGAGAAGTGCTTGTAAATGTAATTGTAGTGTTGGAGTGGCTTTGGATGTGTGTGTAGTCTGTGAACCAAGTGTAATCAGCCCGCGCAAGCCGACTGGGTGCAAGCATACATTATAGTATGTGACACTGGTTCAACCACAGCACCCCTTATGTCCGCCAGTGCAGTACGTGGCTGGAAGAATGCTCCCAAAGTTTATTATCCTGGCGGGGCGCGAACCCTTGTTCTTCAGTGTACAAAAATGCACACTTTACCACAGAGGCTCCATATATATATATATATATATATATATATATATATATATATATATATATATATATATATATATATATATATATATATATATGTGTGTGTGTGTGTGTGTGTGTGTGTGTGTGTGTGTGTGTATACATGCATACATAGAGAGAGAAAGAGAGAGAGAGAGAGAGAGAGAGTAGTTCCTTCCATTCTTATGCCTAGTCAATCCTTGTACACTGCAAGATACGCAACTGTCCCAGTGCTATTTTAAGTGGTGGGATGGTAGTTCAGTCAGCAGTAACCCGCCGCCTAGGAAGGGTGCAGCGCCATATGGACTCACCACCCAGACTGGAAAGAAACTTTTGGCTGTTATTGTATAATACATTAGTTAGCATCCACCAAACTGTTATGTACAGAGGAACTCTTGTCTCACAGGGCACACTGTTTTGTTATGTGGATATATTGGCTTGTACAATACAGGAACTAGTAACCACCACAGTATTATGTACAGAAGAACTCATGTCACGCAAGGCACTCTGTTTTGTTACATAGATGTATTAGAGTTTACGGGAGGTAGCAACCAACAATGTGTGGATATGGCCAGAGAAGCATGTCTAAATGATTGACTGTCAGTAGATAAGTACATATATCAGTCATGGACTGTCCGTGGGGCGGTAGGTCACTGACTGAGGGACACTGAAGGCAGCAATGCTGAAGGTTGTTGGCGTTAGGATGGTCACATAGTTTGCAGGAGAAGAAGTGAGGCACGTCCCTTGCCTCAGAGACTTGCCATGCAGGGTGTTTTCCTAGCCGAAGTCGAGTAGACACAACATTGTGCCTGCAAACCATTAGGCCATGTTGACGATACTTACTGTAGGAGATTGACGGAAATGGTCATATTGTTGGATGTACACACTCTTAGTCCGCTCAGCGTTCCTGAGATGGAGTGCAGGAAGAAAAGCGGCTGAATGTACCTTCTTTTTGTATCTGAGGGGGGAGCATGTAGCATTATCAGGAAGAGGCACTCCACAGGCATTTTTTGTGAGGAGGTCAACAATGTCATGGGCTGCAATTCCGACATGCAATGGAATCCACAAGAACTGTATGGTAGCTAAGAGAATTTTAATGAGGTGAAACTAACTGACAAAAGATTTGTTGAACTAAGCAGTGGCATGTGGGTTTTGGAGACAAGATGGTGTGAAAGGTAGACTGAGAGTCACAGATAACTACACCATTCAGTCTTCGATGAGAGAGGTGACTAACTGCATGCAAGACTCCCTGTAGCTTACAGTGGGAAGTGCTAGACGAGTTTGGTAGTCTGCGGCTAACCCAGTCTCCCTCTGGTGGGTTAGAATCTGGTAAGTAGATGACACATCCAGCACTCCCATCTACTTGCAGGGAACCGTCGATGTAGAGATGATAAGCGGCAGGAACCGAGGAAGACACTCTTGTGATGGTCTCCAAATCGAGTTGTTTCTGTAGGAGTGGTAGGTCTGCCCTGGAGGTAGGGGCAAAGCAGATTTCAAGATGAGGTAGGGGTAATGCAGATTTCAAGATGAGGAATTTTCCAGGGAGGGGGACCATCATCCAGTTCTGCCTAGGAAACATTAATATCAAGTCCTTGCAGGATGGAGCAGAATGTATTAACGAGGGTGCAGATGCCGGGCCGAAGTGGAGGTTGAAGAGCAACAGAGTCAAGTGAAGTTCCGATGACACGAGAAAAATGAGGGGCAAGATGGGGACAGTGAATGCATTTGATGCTGAAGTATGAAACATTGGCATTTATTCTCTCAAACAAGGGAGGAAAGATTGAGTTCAGTTAGCCTGTTCACTATGCCAGTGGAAAGAGAACAGCCCAAGATGTATCTCATTACTTTGTTCTGAAAATTTTCAATGGGTTCTAAGGACGTCTTCGGAAGTTAACTGAGAGCAGGGGAAAGGTAATCGACAACCGACCGTAAGAATACACTATAGATAGTTCTGGCCAATGGAATAGAGACTCTGGCAGAAGTATCGTAAGCAACTTGAGGGGAACTAAGTGCTGTTGCAGCCAATCTAGGAGGTCTCGGACGGTGGGATGAACACGTTGTCTTACAGGTATGGTAGGGGTAATCCATACAGTTGTACCCAGGTAAAGGTACTGACTGCACAGGGGGATTGACACTATTTCCTTCAGTGAATTCTGGAAGCTACCTGGGTTGTAGGGAGAGAAGATTCTACTTTTTTTCCAAGGACAGGATAAACTACAGGTGAAAGATGACTGGTAGAATGATTGAAAGATGTACTGAAGATCTTCTGGAGAGCTGGGGCAAATGTACATATCATCAGCATAACAGATAATGGTGGTTCCTGGAATGCTGGGATGAAGAGAGAGTAACCAGTGCATAAAGACATTAAAAAGAAACTGGCTTGTGGAGTGCCGAGTTCAAAGCTCTTGGAGGAGCTACATGAGCCCTTAAAATGGACACACGAGGTTCTGTTACAGAGGTAACCTCGTATCCATCTCAAGAGGTTTCCTTGGATACCAAATTCCACCAGCTGATCGGGAATGATATCTCTGTTTGCAACATCAAAGGCACTTTTAAGATCAATGAATGCCACAACCCTAGTGGGGCAGAGAAGGGTATAGAGTTCCATTTGACAGTGATGTGTGCTACTTTGTGGCACAAAACCATTCAGTCTGGGTTAGAGTTTGTCCTCTAGCCGAAACATGAGATGGGTAAGGAGGATGCGTTCAAGCACCTTGCTGAAGCAGAAAGTGAGGGGAAATGGGACTGAATTTGTCAGTACCAGGATTCCATATGGGCACAGTCATGCTGCAGGTCGAGGTATTTGGCACATATCCCTTACAGAGACAAAGATTGTAAATTTGTAGCAGGGGGTTGCCAGGGACTTTCAGGAGTAGATGAAGGACAGGGTAAATGATGCCATCATCCCCAGGGACTGATGCCTAACTCCTAGTGAGAGCTCATCGCAATTTGTCTTCAGTTACTAGCACTTCGTCATCTTCGTCTGCCTTCAGTAATGCAGCCATCAGATGGCGAGTGAAAGCATTTTCCTGGGAGGCGGGCGCATCTTGGGTATGTGCGGGAAGGTTGTATGCTCGTAATTGTTCAGAGCATATAATAATAAGATCTTGCATGTACTCAGCTGGACACTGATGGAGAGCACTGGAGGGCTTTTTCCTGGCAACATTATTTATTGGACGCCATATGGATCCAACACTCGTCTGATGGTTGATGCTATCTATAATCTTCTGCCAGGATTCAGTATGGAAGCATTGTTGGATGGCAGTTAGATTGTTGCTTGACGCCTGGTACTGGTGCAGACAGTCAGGTGTTGGTTGCCTCTGGAAAGAGTGACCATCTTCCACGACCTTTCTTTCTGCTTGGAGGATACTCTGATTAAGTGTCCAAGTGTGAGCTTCAGGGCGACTTTTAATGTGTGGTCTTGTAACAAAGCAACTGTAGAAGTCATGGGTGGAGTTTACCAGGGAGGAATATATATATTTTGTCAGGTGATTATAAATCAAATGAGGGGAAGAGGTTGGAAATGTATGAGATGTACGTAGGGCAGTACTTGGGAAGAATGGTAATATCGGTGCCAATTTGAGGAAAGGAAGGTCCAACAGGGAAAGAATAGTGGAGGCTGAGGGCAACGTGGTCCGAGAAGAGGTTAGGGATGGAAGAGCACCTGACGTGGGATGGCACAATCCAGGATGTTATGATCGAAAGTGCCTCCACAAATATGCATGGCATCACCTGTGTCCCAGCAAGTGAGCTGGTAGCAATGGGTGAATTTAAAGAGAGGAAGCCGATCGATTTGGAGTAGGAGAGAGGCCACCCAGAGCAGGATTCGGGCAGTAAAGTCACCCCTGTCCATCATGCCATGAATTCTAGGCGTAGGGAGGGCAGGGAAATTAATTCTTCCAGGGGCAGAATAGACAATGCATAAGAGGATCCTACCATCCCCCACTATGGCCTAAAAAAGCTGAAAGGTCATATAATCACTACAGAGCAGAGGAGGAACTGATGTGATATGATGGAATGAATGTAACTAATGAGACCATTCCCGGCTAAGTGAACATACGAAATGTAGCCAGTAAATGAGGAAGCCTCTTCCCCAGGTAGAGGACGACCAACATAAGCTTCTTGAATGAATATATCATGCTGGTGATCGCAACATACATTGTTTTCGAGTGCAAAGAGTTTCGATTGACTTCTTATTTCACAGGCATTAAAACAGAAGAGACATTCGGTTAGCAAATTTTATATTTACATTTCCGGGAGGTCAGGCCGGGATGAGGAGTTAACATGAGGACTGCCTTGTGGTGTAGTATGTGAGGGATCCTTTGTCGATAGATTGCTGATCCTCTCAAGGCAAGAGGTGACAACATCAAGCTTCTCTGTGAGGGTGGTGGCAGCAGTGATGATAACCTGATGAGACTCAACAAGAGAAACAAGTGTGCTTTCGAAGTTGTGCTGACTGACCAAGCCATCGATGCATGACTCCTTGGCATCAAAGCATGCTGCATGAACCATGCACTGAGACATCAGAGAGGCAACGGCTTCACTGAGGGCACTTACCTGTGCAGAATCGGAAGTGGAAGAAGAGGCAGATGAGGAGGTAGATCTGGTGGTGGTGGCAGAGGTGATGGTGGTGCATCTGGAAACACAGCTCTGGGAATCATGGCAGGGTCTGAGCGTTTGTTACAACCATGCCACACATTGACTTCTGGCTTACAAAACAATAAGGACATCTCCACTGTGAGGTGTTCGGTGCAGGTAAGTGTAGCAGTTCGGAAGTAGAAGTGGTAGCAGCAGTGGTGGGTGGTGAAGGGATGCAATATGGGCAAGTCCGGGAGGCATGGTTGGCTGCACACCACGCACACTTCCCTGAGGCAGAGTAGTGTGATACATGTCTGATTCTCCAGCATTTGAACAACCACGGCCATTAGTCCTTCATTCCGCATAGCTCACAGGATGGGAGACAATGAAGGAAACTGAAATTAACAAATGGTGGAGAAGGGTCTGGGAGACTCCAGGTGATAAGAAGGAGGGTGATGGGCGTCCCATTTTGATGGAAACGATGAACAGTGCAGATGCCAGGGAGTTCATTGGCCAAGGAAGGGTCAAAACCAACAAGGTAGCAGGTGATGAGGTAGGTAGGGAACTTACGGGGCCTGTCAATTGAGTCCTGAACATCCAGGAACAAGGACAGGAATTCACCTTGTCTATGATGTCCGTATGTCATCTTGGGACGTAGATGAAATGGGAGGTGACAGCAGACATCCTGTCCTCAGCTAGCTCCTGATCGAGTCGGAATGTCTTGGTGACCTCAGATAGCCAATGAAGCTTCATATTGACAGTCGAGTGTTCTTTGAAGAGGAGTTTGACATACGCAGCCCGGGAAGCAAATGCTGGAGGACCTGATGTAGGCTGGGAAGGTGTCTTCTGAGGAGTGAGGCGAGGAAGGAAGTGATCAGGAACCTTACGCTGAGAAGCCTCATTGCACTTGGATGTTTTTGCAGCAGGAGATGATGGTTTACTGTTTACATTCGAAACATGTTCCACAGGGTGTTTGGTGGAGATGGAGCCCTGGATGACATGGTGGGGGGCTACAGGTTGAGGCAGCCTGGGAATCACTGTGACTGCAGTAGGTATGGAACCATGGTGTCTATGAAGGTCAAGTGGGGGCCAAGCTTCCTCAGACGGGACATCATCTTCAAGGAGTGCTAGGTCAACCTGACGATCAGCGAGGGTGGCAGGTCCGGAGAATTCCAGATTGCCCTAATAGGGTAGTGTTCAGAGCATTGGCAACACCTTCACCAGTGGAGTGGAGTCAGTGTTTGTGCTTGGGCAGAGTGGCGTTGCCATGATGATGTTACACGTCACTCTTCTCGAACTGTGCACAGATATGAGAAAATCCGACTGGTGGGGGCTGACCAGGTGTATGGGTTTTAACATGAAAAATACTGAAAAAGTCCAAAAACCTTTTATTTCCAAAGTGACACTATACTAAACACTAAATCATACTATTACTCTCTGCCAAGGCTGGATGGTGGCAGCTTGTTAGACGCTTCTGAATTTCGTCAAAATCAGGAGAGTTTCCTCATGAATTTGTTGACTCACTGCGAGTGCCATCTACCCTCCAAGATCAGCAGTCTGTTTTAGCAGAATCCAAATCCTAAACCTGTTTCTTGCTGCAGCGCAGAATAGAACTGGACTGTATTGAGACAACAGACAAACACCTCCTTAACCAGTGTGACACCTTCTAGACAAGTTAAAATGTGTTTCTTTTTTTACAGGCTCCAACATGTTTGCTTGCATCGGTTTTCGTCACCTAATGGTGGCACTCCATGTTGCTTGATCTCTAGCAGCCTCACTATTCAGTCTCTTATCCCTGAGATCATACTCAATGACCTCATCCCAGGTCTTTCTTGGTCTATCTATCACAACCCTACCCATAATGTTAACACTTCTGCACCCAATTGTCATCCCCTATCCTCTCCACATGCTCAAACCATCTCAGTCTACCTCTCATCACATCATCAATACACTCCAGTCCCATACTACCTTTTAACTCTTCCATCGTAAACCCAGCCCCCCCAGGCCTCACACTCAATGGCGCATTGCACATCCACCTTATCATTGCTATTTCTGTACATTTGAGCCTGTGAATATCCTCTTCCTTTACAGCTGAGGTCTCACTCCCATACAGCATTACACTCTTAGTACATGCCGCATGCAAAGATCCTTCAGCAAGGAGGAAGAGCCCTCTCAATTTCAGGAGAGGCAACATCTCCCTGAACTTCTTCCGACCACTCCTCACTTTAGCCACAGAGATAGGTCCAGCCCACCTCCAGCACATAACATGTCTCCCAAATGACAAAACTCTTCCACACACTCGAAAGACTCACCAGCAAGAACAATCCTTTCATGCTTGATAATCCCCACATGCTCTCTCTGATACATTACACACATGCAATCAGCATTATCTCGCAGTCTACCTCTAATACCACCACATCTCTTATGCTCTTACTTATCACAAACACTGCACAAGGTAGAATTACTTCCCACGCCCTTGTGACATGTAGAGGTGTATGGTATGTAGGAGGACTACTGGGCCTTGACAGCAGGCTGTGAAGCCTATGCCCAGAGTCGGACACATTAAAAAAAAAAAAAAAAAAACGCACGTGACAACTCTCCCTGTTCTTTGACAGTTCCGCCACCAGCCCTAGATACCATCACCTTTGTTTTATCTGGATTTACTCTCAAGCCCTTGTGTCTCATACCCTCTCTCCACTTCTTAAATCTTTCCTCCGCCTCCCTTTCATTCTCTGCGATCAGCGAATCATTGGCATACATCCCCCATGGGAGTCCTTTTCTGAAGTCACGTGAGAGGGCTTCAAGTACCATGATAAACAGCACAACCCCTGATGCACACAGACATTCACGGAAAATTCATCACTCAAATCTCCATTCAGTCTTACCTGGATGCAAGCACTCACATACAAAGTACAGTAGTGGCTACCCTAATCAGCCATTCCTCAAGCCCAAGCTTTCTCATTGCCCGCTTCACCACCTCCCTAGGCGCTCTGTCAGAGGCTTTCTCCAAATCAATAAAAACAAACTACAGATTCCATTCCTTTCCTATATATTTTTCTCGAAGTTGTCGAACAATGAATATGGTGTCAGTGGTCCCTTTGCCTGGCTTAAACCCAAACTGGATCTCACCGATGTTAAATTCTTCTTCCAATCATACCTTCAAGAATTTGTTTGTATTTTTAGTTAGTTGTTTTCCGGGGAGGGGCACTAACCCTCCACCAACCCACTTGTTGTCATGTAGGGAACACGTGCTGGTTGGTTATAAGGTTACCACCCAGCGTTGTAAATGCTTTCCTGGTTTACAGGAAATCATTTGGCTTGCCACTCACTGTAGAGCTACCCTAAAACCAGAGTATCACTACACCAGGTGGGTGGATGATGAGCGCCTCACCCACCACAAGGTAGGGCAATGGATATTGGAGTGGCCCTAATGAGAGAGGGCAGTGTTTGGAAATTCCCTGTACTGTTGTTTGCAGATGATACTGTGTTGTTAAGTGAAGATGAAGGAGAGCTGCAAGACTTGGTGGATGAATTTGGGAAAGTGTGTAAGAAACTG
>NC_137047.1:32680333-32755333 GCF_032717465.1 Coenobita brevimanus
GAAGGCTGAGGTGGTCAGTCATGGGAAAAACACTCAACATAGCTCCTCCTACATTTAGGTCACACCCACTTGGTTAAGGTCAAGGTCTCTCCTGCGTGTATATGGAAAATATTTAATATTATTTTGCCCAGAAACACAAAAACTCCAAAATGATTCACTGATCTTTCTCAGCAGCTGTACAAAAAGTGGAATATGGTGAGGTAATAATTTTCTCTTGCTCGGGGTTACAATACAGATAAGGAAGTATAGACTGTGAAACACAGACTCTCAAGAAAATATCTATTGTTCTTGATCGTTTTGCTTTGTCTCTCTCCTTTATCGGTGATCTTTTTCACACTTCGTCGTCTCATACTCCACGGGGTAACTACAGCCATGACACCTCTCTTCCTGAAGAAAAGAAATTAACCAAAGGGAAATTTCTGGGTACTGTATAAAGTTAAATCCTGGACACTTAATCTGCCAGAACCTTAGTAACCCCATTTACATGTCGAACATCTGGGGAGTATTCTTCGAGAAACAGGGCCCAGCGAGTCACTCTAAGCTTTTTTTTTTTGTTGGGGGGGGGGGACAAAAATTTCAGAGGGTGTTGATCAGTGTACACTACCTCATTACCCGACCCTAGACCAACATAAACAAGATGTGTTGTAGAGCAAGTATGAATGCAAAGACTTCTTTCATAATAGCTGAATAATTTCTCTGGGTCTTATTGTATCTTTTGCTTTTTTTTTTATGTGTCCGACTCTGGGCATAGGATTCACAGCCTGCTCTCAAGGCCCAGCAGTCCTCCTACATACCATACACCTCCCTACAAGTCACCACTTCGGCTGTAACACCCACTGTCCATATTGAATACATGCTAGGGCTGTCTCATACAGAAATGGTGTATTGGTATTAGCAGGGGTATTTTTACGACGTGCTGGCGGGTCTTCTGGTAGATCAGTGAAGTCTGATTTCATGAAACTCAAATCCTTAAACTATTCCTTGCCCCAGCAGGGACTTGAACCTGGGTCCGGTAAGACTGCAGGCCACCTCTCTACCGCTTGATCCCCCGCCTCCCTCTAACAGCACACAGGCATCTCAAAACCTTGATCATTATCCTGGAGCAAAACTTCGCTGGCCCCTAGGTCACGGGCATCAAGAGCTAATTTAAAAGGTTTATCAAAATTTGGAGCTTAAAGGACTGGGTGACTTAACTGGATGGCTCTGACTGTAGAATAGGTGTCCTCACATTCTGATTTCCATTCATACTTGACTCCTTTCCGTAATAAATCTGCGAGGGGGGGCTACAAGATCACAGAAGTTCGGAATAAAACGTCTATAGTACCCTACCATACCCAAGAATCACTGTAATTCTATCTTATTTTTTGGTTGGGGGAAACTGATTCTGGCCTGAACTTTAATATCATGTGGACTCACTTGGCCTAATCCTACCACATAGCTGAGTAACTGTACTTGAACCTTTACAACGTCACACTTAGTTAAATTAAACACTAAATTAGCAGAGAACAGTCTGTATCAAGGCATCTAATTGTTTCAAGCGTTCCTCCCAGCAGTTTGTAAAAACAACTATATCATCAATATATGTGACATATCCCTTAACATCCCTTGTGAGATCATACATCAGCCTCTGAAGGTGACGGGCGCATTCCTCTTACGATCGGGAATGACTTTACATTTATAAGTACAGAAGTCCCTCAGTTATCTGATGTAAAAGAGCCAAAGGCACGTCTGGGTAGTGGCAATGTCCAGATAATGACCAATATCTCCCCTACGATACTCAGACCCAATATATATCCAACATCCAACCTATACCTAACTTATTTGTACAGTACCTCTGCTTGCAGTACTTTGGCGGTGTTTTCCTGTCATTCAGGCAAATTTAGACATTAGAACACACATAGGAATATCGAAAATAATTATTAACATCAAGAAAACCGTAAAAAAAAATGAAAATAAAAAAACACCCAACCTATACACTACTGTATGTACAGTACCCCTTCTAATTTTGGCAGTGTCCTCAGGTCATTCTGCCATATTTAGACATCAAAACACACATTGGAATTTCGAAAATAGTTTTTAACACCAAAAAAAAAAAAACATGCAAAAAAACACTAACAACCAGAAAACACCGTACGTATACACCATATATGTACAGTACCCCTCCTAATTTTGGCACTGTCTTCTGGTCATTCTGCCATATTTAGACATCAAATAACACATAGCAATATCTAAAGTAATTTTTATCACCAAGAAAACCATGCAAAAAAAGAAACACCGAAAACCCAAAAACACCCTACCTTTACTCTGTTGTATGTACAGTACTCCTCCTAATTCTGGCAGTGATTTCCGGTCATTCTTCCATATTTAGACATCAAAACACATATAAGAATTTCGAAAAAAAAATTTTAACCAAGAAAACCATGCAAAAAAAAAATAAAATAAAATAACCAAAAAACACCCTGCCTGTACACTACTTCATGTATAGGATCCTTCCTAACCTTGGCACTGTCTTCCGGTCATTATGCCATATTTAGACATCAAAACACACATATGAATATCGAAAGTAATTTTTAACACCAAGGAAACCATGCAAAAAATAAAACATTAACAACCAAAAACATCCTTCCTATACAATGCTGTGTGTACAGTACCCCTCCTAATTTTTGCCCAGCTTTCAGGTCAATCTGCCATATTTTGACATGAAAACACACATGGGAATATCCTAAATAAATTTAAACATCAAGGAAACTATGAAAAAACTAAAGTTCCATGCCAAAAAACATTCGATTGGGGTACTTACCACCCAGCGCACCACAGACAAGCTGCGTAAACCGTACGCCTCCAGCAGGTGTTCACTTGTCCCATATGGTCTAGTGACTAACCTTCACATTTAGCAAAGGTCGAAGAACTCCTCTTCTTCCTCTTCTACCTGCAGGAGCTGGGCGATGAGTGGTGACATGTGGCTCGGTGATGGTGTCATACCCACCTCAGGAGATTCCAAAGACAGTCACAACCTTACGTCTAACAAAGACTCAACAGCTGTCGATGTGCTCAGTTGTGGATCAGATGGTGAAGGTGGGAAACGAGGTAGTGGTGGTGGTGAGAATGGGCTGGCACTCATGGGGGCGGCAGGCTTGAAGAAGGAGTTGATCTTGGTCTGACGATCGGATCAACAATTCTGCCAGAGGATGACACCATCCTTGACTGCTGGCAGCTTCATCACTAGGCTGAGAGGCACCAACTCCCTGTCATACTGTGGGTGCTCAGTGTACTCCACCTCCTCCAGACTGGCATTAAGGGCACTGAGACAAGGGAGTGATGGAGTTATGGGGGGCTGTGAGTCAGGGTCCTCATCCTCGTCCTCATTGGTGTCGCTGTCCTCTTTCATGCCAGCAGAGGTAGCAGCGGTGATCTCGTCATACGAGGTCTGATAACCAGAATCGCCGCTATTGTTGTCCAGCTAATCCCTGACGTCTTCAATGTCCACCTGCTCTCCTACTGTTCGAAACCGGTGGTGGAAACCATCCACGACAAACCCCTCAAAGCCATGCTCAGCTTCACTTCCCTGGAGGAGATGAGAGCAACCACTTTTGATGGTTTTCATGGAGACTTCCTTCCACATGTTCACCCAGTTGAACACTACAGACTCCAGGTTGTAACACCAAAGATTCTGCAAGGTCTGCTCACCACGTGTGTCCTCAGCCCCGTCCTCTTCCTTCAACACCACTATCACCTTGTTGAGGAACCTTGTCCAGTACAGTCTCTTGGGAGCCATGATAACACCATTGTCAATTGGTTGAATCAGAATAATTGTATTAGGTGGGAGAAATATGCACCTAATGCACCCATCATCAGCAACCAAATCCTTCTCAGATGGATTTGTGGGGGCATTGTCCAGGAGCAGGCATGCCTTCACCTTGTCGCAAGCAGTACCAAAGACTTCCGTTTGATAACAGATAACCTCTCTGACTAAGTGTCTGTGGAAACCTGTCTCTGAAGATTTTGGTGGTAAACCAGGCCGTCACAGAATGGTACCAAACAACAGGCAGGCTATCCATCAAACTACAGATACAACGTGGTCGTTTTGCATGCCCAACAGTAATGGACTTGAGGCGGTGCATCTCATCACATTTGCACAGCACAAAACAGAGACACATTGCTTGGATAACATGCAACCAGGCACAATCTTCTGCTTCTCTTCTGCCACAGTGTTGATGGGCAACGAGTAGTAAAATAAACCAGTTTCGACAGCATTATAGACTTGACTAATGGTGAGGCCCTTGTCCTTGATCAGGTGCTGGACGTTTTGGTGAAATGGGTCTACATCATTCGCTGCTGCATCCAAGGCCTTGTCATGTTCCTTATGGCCTGTAAGTCCATGGTGAGGCTTGTAACGAAAGAGCCATCCTTTGGAAGCCTTGAAGTCATGCAGGTGTGCAGATTTCTCAGATGCAGCCTTCACGTCGGTCCCATGCACAAGCACACTGGCAGCACGTTGTTGTCGAAACCACAATATTGTCAACCAGTCTATAACTGCATGCTGGACCTGGGTCATGACCTTCCTGTTGCCTCTATGTGTGTTTTTGCTGAAGTCCTGCGTGTACTGCGTAAGCTTGTCCTGTGTCTTCTTGATATCAAACTATGTTGTACAAGCAAGATCACATTCCCACAGTATGTGTCCTGTGGTCCAGCCCAAGTCAACCTTGCTGAAACACGAGAAGGAGGTAAGGGACCACCACAAACACAACAGCATTCATAGCCATACTTGCAAGCGTTACTACTCACGAGTGAGACAAAGGAGGGAACTTAGGTGCAGACTTGGAGGCTGGGAAGCAGTACAGCACTGCCATATTGCACCTCACACTTGCCTCCAAGCACAGAGGAAACAAAATGTGGCAAACTATCTATCTATCTATCTATTGCCAGACGCCTCAATCCCGTTTGGGGTGGCCACAAACAAATCGCTTCCATGTCGCCCTATCCCCCGCCATTTCACTGCCCTGCTCCCAACTCACACCCCTCTCTCTCATATACCTCTCCACCCCATCCCTCCATGTCATTTTTGGCCTCCCCCTCCCTCTACCCCCCTCCACCTCACTCACATACACTCTCTTAGTCAGTCTCTCACCCTACATCCTCTCCACATGTCCAAACCACCTCAGTGTGTTCCTCATAATGCTTCCTATCACATCCACATCCACACCACAATGCTCCATTATATCCTCATTCGTCAGCCTGTCTCTCCATGTGATTCCACAGGCTCCTCCCCTAAAACGCAGATCGTCGCATTTGCGACGGTTGGCCCAAAGGGCAGAACGGCGGGTCGTCGCGTTTGCGATTTGAGTTAATTTTGAATAACCGCGGGCAAGCATGCTCCAGCTGGTATTGTCTATCAGTCCCGCCACCCGTGAGCTACGTTTAGCACACTTGACTTTTGTACTACTGACCTCGGTTGTTGCAAAGTCTCATTTTTTTTACCCACCGACGCACCGATGCATAGCCCTCCCTTGTCGTGCGATATGGCAACGCGCGGACGGCTGATACGTGTCAATCTGCGCCGTCATCTCGCAAGCACTTTTTGCTACTGGGAAACGCTTGTTTCCCCAGTTGTCACACTGTCATTTTTTCGCGCGGTTTGCCCCAGAATATCGTCAGTCCACGCAAATCTGCCACGGTGACACCATGTCTAACTCGAGCTCTTCCGAGTCTGTGCCTTCTAGCCCTCCGAAAAAGGGTTTTGTGACCTCAACCCCCTTCAAAACCTTACCAGGAACTACTAAGGGGCTAAGTGACTCTGCAATAGCCTCAGAACTTTTGAAAGCCTCAATGGACTATGGCAGTGACGTCGGTGTGTGGTCGAGCCTGGCTGAGTCTGACACACAATCCAGTGCAGAGTCCAGGCCAGAAGTGATTGTTTCGGTGCCGGAGGAGACTGTGTCAGTGCCCAGCACCTCAGCAGGGAAGGCTCCGGTGAGAAGGGGCCTCGAGTATGGGAAGGGGGAAAAAAGGGAAAGGAGCGGTGACCCCAGCTCACCGCCATTGTCCCCTACGCCACGTCACGCCACCGCAAGCCCGCCACGTACTCCCAGCCCTGTTCTCTCGTCCTCCTCCTCTGCTGTCCTGTCTCCTGAGTCGTCGGAGTCTCCTTCACCACCGAGAAAGGGAAGTAAACGAGCATCATTACGTTTGAGAGGTTTTCGTAGGCCTAGTGTTCGTGTTGGTAGAGTTAAGTCCCCTAATATAAGGCTAACTCGCACTAGGCAACTCAGCAGTCACGCCACCGCGAGTGACCTTGAGCCCAGTGATAATGTCCCTCCCACCACCACCACCACCACCACAACACCAACACGACCTGGGATAGCCTCTGCCTCACCTACTGTTGCCCCACCTGCCTCACCCACTCCCACACGACCTGCCTCACCCCCCGCCGCCCCAAGCACCTCCCAGCCTAGGCAGGGAACGCTGGATGCCTTCGTGTGGTCAGAGGGATCAGATTTTGTGCCTGAGGATCTGCCCTTTGACGACAGTGAGTGTGGACTTCAGGCTGACTTCCCTGTGGACGAGGATGGTGAATGCCTTGACTACCTGTTGGCCTTCCTTGACGACGAGGTTATGGAGCACATCTGTACCGAGACAAACAGGTACGAGGGGCAATGTGCTCCAGTTCGCGAAGGACAAGGTGAGGCGGCCACGCCATCCACGTCGCGGATGGCAGCATGGGTGCCTCTTACGATCCGCGAGCTTTTTGTATTTATTGGATTGATGTTGCTAATGCCGCACAACTGGAAACACAAGTTAGAAGAATACTGGACTTCCGACGAGCTGTGCCCAACACCCATTTTCAATAAATACATGAGCCGCGATCGTTTTAGGCAGCTGATGACTTATCTTCACTTCGCGAACAATGATGAGCCTTCCCAAACTGACCCATTATGGAAAGTGAGGGGAATCCTGAACATGATCAAGGATAAGTTTACGAGGTTCTTGCGCCCGTTCAAGAAAGTCGTGATTGACGAGTCTTTGGTATTGTTCAGGGACCGTCTTCGGTTCGTCCAGTACATTCCAAGCAAACGCCACCGCTTTGGAATCAAGTTTTTCGTGCTGTGCGACTGCAAGACGGGGTTCATCCTTGACTTCGTCATTTACACCGCCAGCAATGTCGATTTGGATAAGACTGACCCCCTTGGATTCTCTGGTTCTGTGGTGAAAGTGCTTTTGGAAAAGTACTTTGGCGAGAATCATGTCCTGTATACGGACAATTACTATACCGCTCCTAAACTCGCCAAGTACCTTTCTGAACACGGCGTCGACTCCTGTGGCACTGTCAGAAGTAAAAGGGCACATTACCCTGCCTTCCCCGAGGCTGAAAAGTCAAAGCGGGGAGACGTGCACCTGAAGAAATCTGACAAGATGCTTGCAATCAGGTGGCATGATAAGAGAGTCGTGAACATGCTCACCACAGTACACAAGGGTGAAATGCTGGCAACAGGGAAGGTCGACAGAAGGACTGGCGAGCCTGTGATGAAGCCTGATGCTGTCATTGACTATAACGTCAATATGCGGCTGGTGGACAAGTCTGATATGATGATTGGAGAGATTGACTGCCTGAGGAAAAATCGTCGTTGGTACAGGAAGGTGTTCTTGCACTTGATTGATATGTGCATGTTGAACGCCTTCATCCTGTATAAAATCAAGAACAGGAAGCCAGCCAACTACTCTCTCAGACGATTTTCCAAGACTTGTGTCTACCAGCTGCTTCAGCGTTACGGCCAGGTTCTTTCTACAGGTCCCAAACGCCACCCTCACACACCTCCAGACCGCCTACAGTGTATGGCCTACCTTCAGCGACACCGCCTGGAGCCACTGCCAGCCACTGCAAAGAGGGGGAAAGCACTGAGGAGGTGTCATGTGTGCAGCCACACTACCAGGCAGGAAAGAACCTTTAGGCGCACCTCCTTGCAGTGCAAAGAGTGCAAAGTTCCCCTCTGTGCTTACCCGTGTTTCTTTGACTACCACAGCCTAAGTAGATTTTGAAAATAAGGGTAAGAATCTTTGAAATAATACTGAGAGTGACAGTGATAATATTGTTTAGTTTTCTTTTACGTGCTGACAGTGACAGCCTGATGAGTGTAAATTAGTGTATGTACTTGTAAAAGCACTGACAGTGACAGTGTTTTTTGGTGTAAATAATTGTACATAGTAATAATATAAGTATTGCGAGTGACAGTCACTCCAGTGTAAGAAGATGAAAGCATATTTTCCTATTCTATGTTCTGACAGTGACAGTTTGTTGTGTAGAAAATATTATTTTTATAACACTGGACAGTGACACTGATGAATAAGGCAAAAAAAAGAACAGATACAGTGAAAGTGAGCGATAGAAATGAAGTGCGAGTGGCCGACAGGAGCGAGAATAAAGTGCCTGCCGTAAGGCTGAATAAACTCGCGCCGCGGTGGTCTTCCTCAGTCCCAATCCACAATACTGGCAGTGACAGTGATTTTTATGGCCGTAATAGTGACAGGCAAACGTTTGCGAAGTCCTATGATGAAAAAAAATGTAGTATACGTGTTTTTTGCCGAGAAAAGGCAAATGTGACAATATTGACGGGAAGATCGCCACCGCGCTGCATGTCGGCCGTGCGCTCCGTTCATTTTAGCCTTATTTTCAGTGCTTATTTACAAATACGGATTCCAAACAACCTGTACGTTGTTGTATAAAGTGTACTGTGACAGATTGAGGCTGTGGTAGAAAGAAAACCGGGTTTCTGGAGGTGTGTGAGTGAAGACTTTGTTACCTAACTTTGCAAGTCTTCACAAGTCCTTTGGTAGTCAACGAAGGCTCAACATGTGGCTCAGGAGAAAGCTGAATGTAAGTACTATATGCCATAAAAATTTTAATGCTCTAGGGTTAATCTATGATTTTTGGCAAATATTTTTCCACAGGTACTCAGACCCCGCTACAACCCCGCCACAGCGGAGGGATCGCCCGTACACAGCCGCGTTTTAGGGGTTAAATAACTCATTTCCACTGCTCTCACTATTGACTTGTGTCATTCCAACAACGTCCAAGCTTCACTTCCATACGTTAGAGTTGGTATCACAATACTGTCATGTAGTAACTTTTTCACTTCCATGCTCACTTCCCTGTTTCTTATCACTGCTTTCAAAGAACCAGCAACCTTTCTTCCCTGCTGTACCCTTTCAAGCACTTCACCCTCCAAACCTCCATCCTTACTCATCACACTACCCAAGTACTTAACTGTACTCACATTTTCCATTTCCTCACCATCCAACCTTGCTGTACATTCACTGACTTCACCTCTCTCAAAGACCATCACTTTACTCTTCCCTACATTCACCTTTAGATTCCGTTTATCACACACTCTCCCAAACTCGTCCACCAAGCCTTGCAGCTCCCCTTCGTCTTCACTCAACAACACAGTATCATCTGCAAACAACAGTACAGGGAGTTTCCAAACACTATCCTCTCTCACCAGGGCCACTCCAACATCCACTACCCTACCTTGTACCTCTTTTATTACCCCATCCATGTACAGTTTAAACAACCATGGAGACATGACACATCCCTGTTTCAACCCAACCTTCAAAGAGAAAAATTCACTTAGTTCACCATCCACACGCACTGCAGTCTTAGCACCATCATTCATACTCTTCACAGCATTCAACAACTTTCCATCTACTCCATATATTCTTAATACTTTCCACAATCCTTGTCTATCCACCCTGTCATATGCTTTCTCCAAATCCATGAAAGCCGCATACAACTTCTTTCCCTTCTCTAGAAACTTTTCCACTAAAGATCTAAGAATGAATATCTGATCTACACAACCTCTTCCCTTCCTAAAGCCTCCCTGTTCTTCTCCAACTAATTCCTCTGTTCTTTCTCTAATTCTGTCAATAAGTATCCTACCATACACTTTTCCTATTATACTAAGAAGACAAATGCCCTTATGATTACCACACACTTCTTTTTCCCCTTTTCCTTTGTACAAGGGAATAATTATACCTGACTTCCAATCCTCCGGGACTCTATCTTCCTCCCAGGCCAATCTGCACATCTTCCACATCCATTCTACTACTATCTCTCCCCCATGCTTCAGCATTTCACCACACACTCCATCAATTCTTGGGGCTTTCCCTAATTTAACTTTCTTCATTCCTTCCACAACTTCTATCCTACTGATTTCTTCCTGTGTTCTCACCTCCCTCCTTCTCCCAGCCATTCCCTAGCCACTTATACTCGCATTACTTCCATCCTGTATGTTGAACAGTTCCTTAGAGTGTTCTCTCCATCTGCTCACTTTTTCTCCCTTCTGCACTAGTAATATACCATTTTTATTTTCACTCCCCTGCTAACCTCACTTCCACCCTGTCTTACTCTCTTCACCTCTTTCCAGAAAATTTTCTTACAGTCCCTCCACTTTACACTCAAATTCCTTCCAAATTCCTCATCCACTCTCTTCTTTCTCTTATTAATCTTTTCACCTCTCTTTCTTTCTGCGTATAACTCTCTCTTCCGCCTTTCAGCTTCTTCCACGTCCCTATTTCTCATCTATTCATTGTATGTTTTCTTCTTTTGTGCCACAGCCTGTCTCACCTCTTCAGTCCACCGCGCTGTTCCTTGCACCCCCCTCTGTCTTCTCTTCCTCCCACACGCATCACATGCTGCACATATTTTTTCTGTAAATATCCTGCACACACCTTCCACGTCCCCCATCTGCTCCATTTCATATTTGCCCAATCGTTCCTCCACTTCTCTCTTATACTCTGCCTTTTTCTCATCCTCTTGTAACCTTTCCACTCTCCTTGCAACTACTCCTTCCTCTCGTCTTTCCCTTCTTCTATTCCTCCATCTTACTTGGATCCTAATTCTGGCCACCACCAAGTAGAGATCAGAAAGTCCACTCCCCCAACCTCTATAAGCTCTTGCATCCATTACACATCTTCGCATCCTTTCATCCACACACACATAATCAATCATTGCCTTCCTTTCATTCAGTTCACCACCCACCCTTCTCATCACTCGCCATGTATACCTGTGGATCATTTTATGCCTGAAGAGGGTATTGGCTATCACCAGCCCCCTCCCAGCACAAATGTCCACTAACGCATTGCCATTCTCGTCTATCTCAGCAGGCACACCCCACTCACCAACTATTCCATCCACCTTCATATTCCCAACTTTACCATTCATATCACCGATCAAAAACACTGTCATTCCTTCCAAACTTTTCCATGCACACTTCCACATTTGTCCAGAACTCCTCACACTCTGCTAGCACGATCTTGCATTAGCGCATACACACATACAATCGCCCACATTTGTATTCCAACTTTCAACTTTACCCACACAATCCTTGACCCAACTGATCCATACTGTCTTATGTTCTTCTTCCATCTTTTACTCACAACTATACATACTCCTTCCTTTGCCCTCTCATTCTCAGCTGCACCTGCACATATACCCCATCCATACTCCCATTCTCTCACACTTTCTCCTCTCCATTTTGTTTCAGTTATTCCACATACATCCACTTTCGCACCCTCAAGCACCTGGACAATCTCTCTCTCTTTCACCTCATCATTAACTCCTCTTACATTCCATGTAGCCATTACCACGTTCTTAGTCCGGTCCTGGGTCGTCATCATTAGGTCAGTCCTTGTCCAAGGCTTCTTGTTTGTTTTTTTAGTTAGGTGTTTTCCGGGGAGGGGCAAACTGACATCCGCATGTAAGGTTCATTTCCATTTGTCCAGGCAAGTGTTATCACGTGACGACAACAGTGGATGACCAGTACATCATTGTCTCAGGCAGTGTATGACTAAGGGAAGTGGACAAGCATGTGTTGTGGGAGGTTTTGCACTAATCCCAGAGCATGAGGGACTCCTACCATTCAGTGTAGAGGCAGACGGACATTTTTACAAAACATTTACTCATGGCTTGTAGTCTGTGTTACACACCCAGTGGTCATTAGGAAAACCAACTCCCGGTGACTGGGTGACTTTAGATGTTCGGTAGAGAGGCAGATCGGTGCTGTCACTGAACATGCACTTGTGGATTGCAGTCTGTGTTAGATGCATGGTGGCAATTGAGAAAGACTAATCTCGGTCGCCAAGTGACTTTGGACATTTGATGGGTACATGTATGGACGTTTTGACACCTCTTGTAATTTACATTAGGTATTACTGGAGGTAATTTTGTCTGCGGCCACCCTTTGCGGGATTAGGGCGTCGGGCTATAGATAGATAGATAGATAGATTACTGGAGGTTCGTAGGGAGTGATCAGGCCAGCACGGTACCTTGGCCATTCAGTACGGGGGCAGACGGACATTGTAGCTCAGGTTGTGGATTACAGCCTATTTCCCGCTCACAGCTGGAGTCCAGCGGCCTTGATACCGAATGTTTGAACATGTCAGCTGGCCGACTGAAGTTCTTGGGGAATTTTATGTCTGGATAATGGGAAGTAAATTTAGATAATGATTTAACACAGCTGAGGTTCAGTATGTGGATAATGAACACATGCTGGTACTTCACATCCGGATAAATGAGGGATTACTGTTTTGCCACCAACCAACCACAAAACAGGACATTTCTTAGGCCTTTTCTGTGAGTGGGACTTGCCGATATCCCTTCATCAAACTGAGCTTTGATATGAACTTGGCACTGCCTATAGCATCTACACAGTCATCCACTGTAGGAAGTGGGTAGGTGTCGGTCTTGGTAAGGGAGTTGACTTTAAGATAATTAGTACAAAAACGATATGACCCACTGGGTTTTGGAGACCAATATAACTGAGGAGCACCACTTGCTCTGGCATGGCTCAATTAACCCCTGCTGCAGCATGTAGGTCAGTTCTTCTTGGATTATGGACTGCTTCAGAAGACTATCATGGTCAGGTGACTGCTTTACAGGGCTGGTATCTCCAACATCCACGTTGTGATGTGCTGCTTCTGTCCATCCTACCGTGTCCCAGAAGACATCAGGGAACTTCCTGACAAGGACAAGAAGTCTGGCACACGGCTCTGCTCTCAAAATATGAGAGTTTAGCACTTACCCCGTGCCTCCTGGTTTTCTCTTCCACTAGTAGTCTTGTCGAAAGTCAAAGGACAGCCCTTTTCCTCCACTAACTTGATACCCAGCACCACGCATGCAGCACTAGGGGGGTCCACGTCTTGCCTGTGGCACTCCTTCAACATATTCACTTGGCACAATCTTCATTCCTTCCTCCGGGCTAGGGTTAAGATGACAAAATTAACTTCACCTACCCTCTTCTCTACTACATCAGGGCTTGCAAAACATGCCTGGAGAGACTGACCATGAATGGGAAGTAGACAAGAACTTGATCTCCTGGGTGAAACACTCTGTTCCTGAGTTTCTTGGAGTGGTCATGCCATGTCTTCATCTTCTCCTGAGATGACTTCAAGTGTGCCCTGGCTACTTCCATACTATAAGCCAGCCATTCTTTAAATTTTGACACGTACTCAAGCAACTTTATTTGGTCATCATCGTTTTGTTGTTTAACCTTTCCGAGCCAGCAACGTATATGTATGTCAGGCCCTGTATGTGCACAAAATGCTAGTGACATAATATGTATGTCAATGATCTAAGATATTTTCCAAAATTCAAACATTCAATTTTGGCACAAGATATATGCTTGGGATACTTCTGCACCTGTCTCGGCCTAATACCCACGCTATGAGTCACCTTCACGTCCCTCCTCCTGCGTGGGGTCCCACCAGCTCACTCCCACTTTAAGAGTGAGTGAGTGAGCACTATGGCGCATCGCAGTATTCCCAAACATGAGATTGACAAGCTCCTGAACATCCCCTGTGATGGAGAAAATGATTTTCCTATTGATGGTGATGTTGCTGATTGAGACTACGTCCAACCTGAGTCAGAATCAAGAGATTCCATCCCCAAGAAAGGTGAGGTATACGTCTGTCTATTTGGCTGTATCACACCGTGCACCACCACCATTACCACGTCGCACCTCAGCACACCACTCTTGCTCCATGGACAAATCCTCTAATGATGAGGAATACGTGGCTGACCCCTCAGGTGAACATCGGCTGCCTTCGTGGGTAGCATCGCCCAGGAAAACCCAGATGAGTGGGGGAGAGCTGTTTAGTGAAAAGTATAAGGTGAACAGTGCTTTGTTCTATTCACATGGTGCGTGACAATTCCAGCCACCTCCAGCCCAATGCCACGCTGCCTCTCCTCAACCCAGCACCTCCACCGCACCTGAACTTCCCCACGCTCCCTCCCTGCAGCCTCAAAAGGTGGGGAAAGGAGCAAAAAGGAAAGTAAAAGGGAAGAGAAAAGGCAGGGGAAAGTAAAGTGCAAGTCATGGGGACAGTGAGGAGGCAAGCTTTATTCCCCAGCCTCCTCCCCAAACTACTACCGATTTGTTCTCCATCCTGACAGCAACAATGGAATTGGCCCCATTAGTGAGAAAGGCAAAACCGAGGGAGGGGATGAAATCAATTGGGCATGGGAAGATGGGAGCAGTTTTATTCCCATCATTCATCTCTTCACAGGCGATGATACAGCAGGTTGTACTGTGCCAGAGCTGACTCCCACTTCAAGGAAAATTGACTTCTTCAAGAATTTTTTTTACGAGGGAGCTAGTACTGAGAATCGTTTTCCTCTCCAATACCTAGTGGCCTTCTGCTGTGGGATAACCCCAAATACACCCCATAGCCGACTCTGATGCAGACATAACAAGTGACGAGTTGTACCTCTTCCTGGCCTTGGTTCTTCTGATGGGACTAATCAAGACAAATCAATTGCCTTCGTACTGGACTGTCAATGCCCTTATGTTGATGCCCTTCTTCAGAAGAGTTATGGGGAGAAATATGTTCCAGTACATTCTAAGCTGCCTTCATTTTTTCAACAATGAGGACCCCAGCAACATTGGCAACACTGACAGGATGAGGACGATTCGGCTCGTGTTTAATCACCTGAGGGCGTGGTTCTCTGCCTCTCTCTCTCTCTCTCTCTTTCTCTCCCTACAGAGACCTGGTCATAGATGAGAGTCTCGTGTTATGGAGGGTAAACATCACCTTCATGCAGTATATCTCAAGCAAGAGACACCGCTTCCAGTTCAAGATTTTTGTTGTGTGTAACTGCAAGGCCGGGTATGTATAGGACATAGTCCTATACAGAGGTTCACAGATGGACATTATGGAAGATAGAGCAGTCGGACTGTCAGGGTACATGGTGAAGACAATGATGAAGTACCTTCATTGTGAGCACGTCCTGTAGCTGGACAACTGGTACACTAGCCCTATTCTCGCTCGGTACTTGCACCTACAGGAGACGGTATGGCAGCACATGGTACATGTAGGCTGGAAGCTGCAAAGAAAGGAGGTGGTGTTTTATCAGGCGAATAATATCCTAGACATCACATGGCACCTCAACCGAGAAGTGAACTGGTTATTGATGGCTCACCACCTCCTGATGCACCTCACTAAGACCTTGGACTACTGTAGCGAGAAACGTGTTCACATTTGGAAGCAGGAGCCGATAATTGATTACAATATCAACATGTGGCAAGTGGAGCAGTCTGACACCATGATTTCAAGTGTGGACTGTGCTAGGCACACGAGGAAATGGTACAAGAATCTTTTCTTCCATCTTCTGGATATAATGGCACTGGATGCCCACCTCCACGCCAGCACTAAAGAAACCAGCGAGACCTTCCAGGGGTTCATCAGAAAGCTGTGTAGGGAGCTGATTGGCACCCATGGACGTGATCATGGGCCTCGCCAACATCCACGCAACGGTGACACCCCCTCCGCCTCACCGAACTCCATGTCCCTAAACTTATCACAGGATTAGACTGTACCACCAGTCGAGTACAGCAGTACTCCCAAGGTGGATGGAAAGCTGATGACAGGGAGAGCAGGAGCTCGCATTTCATCAGCCCTCGGGACTAGTTCCTGACCATCCCCCTTTCCTGAACTTTTTCAGTCCTTCAGAGAGTAGGCCAGCATTATCTCCAGTACAAGTTTCTCTATCTATCAGTACCAAACTACATGCACTATACACACTACACTTCCTTTTCAAAATTAAGAAAAGGAAAAATGGTGCACTACAACATTGCCCTGTAGTCCCCAGGGTGGGGGACAATAAATGCCCCCACCATCAGCCCCTCTCCCGGTGACGACTCTTTGAGCTGCCTGGATCCTCCGTCTGACTCACTTCTTCTCCATTTCTGCAACATTCGTGGCCTTTCCTCTAACTTTCTCTCCGTTGAACACCACCTCTCCTTCTCTAAACCTCACCTTCTCTTCCTGTCAGAGACTCAGCTGTCTGAAGCAACTGACAGCAAACTCTTTCCTGTATCCTCCTACTTTATACCCATTTCAAAGCCAAAGGTGGATGTTGCATATATGTATGCAATGACCTATCTTGCTTTCGTGTTCCTGAACTTGATTCTTCTGAATTCTCTACTCTCTGGCTTCGGCTCTCCTGTCATTCTCTGACTATAGGTCCACTGTTTACTTATCTCCTAATTCTACTATAAAAAATTCTTCTACTATCTTACTTCTACGATGGAACACATTCTGTCCATTTCTCCTTTCTCTGAATCTCCATTCTAGGAGATTTCAATGTTCAACACCACCTTTGGCTCTCCTCTTCTTTCACTGATCCACCTGGTGAACAAGCCTTCATCTTTTCTATCCTTAATGACCTACAGCAGCTTGTACAGCACCCTACCTGTATCCCTGACTGCCTTGGAGAGAGCTCCAACATACTTTACCTCTTCCTTACAAGTAATCCTTCTGCTTACACTGTTAATCTTTTCTCTCCATTAGGATTATCCAATCCTAACCTTGTTACTTTAACCTGTCCTATCACTCTGGTACGGCCTGTGGAGCCTCCAAAGAAACGTTGTCTGTGGCACTTTGGGGCTGCAGATTGGGAGGCCCTCAGGCAGTACTTCTTTGATTTTCTCTCGAATGATTATTGCTTCCATGGCTGGGAGCCATCTGAGTGTCTTGCGCATTACAGAAGTTATTCTCTCGGGCATGGAAGCATACATTCTTTTCTCATATCCTTTGACTAATGCAAGAAAGTCTTGGTTTTAATCACGCTTGTTCTAATGCTGTCTGCAACAAGGAGAAGGCCTTTAAAAGGTACCGGAGCCAACCCACCCCTGAATTACATCTTTCTTATGTTTCTGCTCAGAATTGTGCTAAGTCTGTTCTTCGCTCTGCTAAAATTCATTTCATCCATACTAAATGCTCTCAACTCTCCAACTCGAATTCTTCCCGCTCCTTCTGGCACCTTGCCAAAAACCTTTCTAACAACTTTATCTCACCATCCTTCCCTCCTATCTTCAACTCTGATGGCTCTGTAGCTATTTCTTCTGCTCATAAAGCAGATCTGTTTGCTTAGACTTTCTCCTCCAATTCCACCTCAGACAATTCCTTTGCTGTTCCTCCATCACTTCCGCCATCTGACTTCCTCATGGCTGACAATAAAATTTTTTCAGCTGATGTATTTTCTGCCATCACTGGCCTCAATACTAACAAGGCATATGGGCCTGATAGAGTCCCTCCTGTTGTCCTCAAGAACTGTGCTTCTGTGCTTACACCCTGCCTAGGTAAACTCTTTCACCTTTGTCTGTCAACTTGTATCTTTCCTTCTTGTTGGAAGTTTGCTATCATTCAGCCAGTCTCAAAGAAGGGTGACCATTCCCAACCCTCTAACTATCGTCCAATTGTTTTAACATCCTGTGTCTCAAAAGTTTTTTACTCTATTCTTAACAGAAAAATTTTAAGGCATCTTTCCTATTACAACCTTTTCTGATCGTCAGTATGGGTTCTGTCAGGGACATTTTACTGGCGATCTTCTCACTTACCTTTCAGACTCCTGGTCATCCTCCTTTCGGGACTTTGGTGAAAGCTTTGCCATTGCACTTGACATCTCAAAGGCTTTCGATCGAGTCTGGCATAAATCTTTGTTTTCCAAACTGCCCTCTTACGGTTTCTATCATTCTATCTGTGCCTTCATCTATAGCTTCCTTTCTGGTCGTTCTATAGCTGCTGTTGTAGCCGGCCATCATTCTTCTCCTAGATCTATCAACAGTGGTATTCCTCAAGGCTCTGTCCTATCACTAACTCACTTCCTTTTATTCATCAATGACCTTCTAAGCTGTACATCTAATCCTATCCACTCCTACGCTGGCGATTCCACCCTTCACCTTTCCATTCGGTTCCCGGAACGTCCATCTCAGCAGTTACTTCAACAAACAAGGGATGAGGCTATGGCACACCTAATGACTGACTTGGCTCGTATCTCTGACTGGGGTAAAAATAATCTTGTTGATTTTAATTCATCAAATACTCAGTCTTTACACCTATCAACCTGACAAAATCTTTTATAGGAGTACCCACTAATGTTTAATAATATTCAGCACAATCCTGCATCATCCTTGAACATGCTTGGGGTTTCATTCACACGGGACTTATCTTGGAAAGATCATATTGCATCTTTTGTAAAATCTGCTGCAAAGAGATTAAGTGTGCTAAGGCGACTCCGTGCCTTCTTTACTCTTGCACAGTTGTTGACTCTATACATGGGTTTTATTCGCCCCTGTTTAGAGTACAACTCTCTTGTGTGGGGAGGCTCCCCACATACAGCTCTTCTTTATAGGGTAGAGTCAAAGGTAATTCGTCTTATCAACTCTCCTCCTCTTACTGGCTCCCTTCAACCTTTGTCTCTTCACTGCGAAGTTGCCTCTTTATCTCTTTTTCTGTCGCTAGTGCAATGGTCACTGCTTCTCTGAACTGTCTGCTTGCATCCCTCCACCTCTATGACGGACGCTTAGCACCCGTCTTGCAACAAACTCTCCTCCTTTTGCTGTCCAGCTTTCTAATGCAAGTGTTAACCATTACTCCCAGTCCTTCATTTATGTAACAGGTCAACTCTGGAACTGTCTTCCTCTGTCTGTATTTCCTACTTCCTATGATCTCCAGTCTTTCAAACGCAGTGTGTCCAGGCATCTCGAAATGAATGGGTCTTGAATTTGGCTCTCTTTTGTTTTTTTTTTTTTTTTCTTGGAAGGAACGTTCATGCGGGCTCAGCCTTTGATTCCTTCCTCCTCGCATAAAAAAAAAAAAAAATGGCACACAAGGGAGTCCCCTTTACAGGTGCCACGTCTGCCAGCACAGCACAGCACGGCCACAGACCCAGACGATGGACACCAGGTACCAATGTGTGGAGTGTGACGTGGGGTTATGCCTTATCCTATGCTTTGAGGAGTATCACACCCTCCTCCACTTCTAAGTGTTAGAAACCTGTGTTATGTGCGAAAACAGACGTCTATGAGTGTTACTGTGCTGTATTTATAAATCAGTGTAAGTTATTTCATAAGTAACTTATGTATATATAAATTAGAATTAGTGATTTCATAATAATAAGTTTAGTGTAAGTACTTCATATGTAACATATGTAATGTGTCTTGTGTGTTGGAGAAAAGGCACAGGTGGTGAGTACATTGTGCACGAATAATTCGTTGTGTGAAAAAAAGATGCATATGTAAAATATATATGAATGGGCAAACACGTATGTGGAAACTAGAATATCCAATAATACGAACATTATCGGAAAAATGCCATTCACTCACTTGAATGTTGTAATGCGCCCCCGCATATAATTATGCTTCAGACAGTTTCCACATCATCTATATATCTTCCTAGAGTAGTGGTTCTCAACTCGTTTCAGGACATGGACCACCGGCCCAATGTAAAAAAATATCATGGACCATTTCATTTTTGAGTAATAAAAAATAAAGCATAGACAAAAAACATTTTTGGTTAGAAATATAATTCTAACACACAGAATTTCGAGAAATGATATAAAATAGTAGACAGCTGACCCTTTGGTCTGAAATATATTCCTTCCAAACATAATTTCCAGGTAACACATGAATAGTTCTCTAACATTTTGCTGTGAAATTTATTTCTAACAAACACAATTTTGAAATTATGTAGGAGTATACAACCAACATTTTTCTTTGCAACCAGACTTTTGGATTCTCTTCTCACTGACAAGCTTTTTAATATTAGGAGTGGTACTTGGTAACGCACACTGAATATCGCTTTCCACTGCAAGCCGATTCCTCTGTTTGGACTTAATGTGCAACAAACATGAAAATCTGCTCTCACACATGGAAGTTGATGTAAATGGTAGAAGACATCTGACTGCATGTGTTGACAGATCTGGGTAAGTATCAGTCATACTGGAATAATCAATAGGATTAATACAATAAAATCAATGGCCAATTATTTATTTTGATAAAATTTTTTGTACTGAAAATTTCAATAAATTTAAAAATATAATCACCAATCTCCAGTTTATTACCAAATATAGTGAACGTCCTGTGGACAATCCAAAAAGTCACCATGGACCACCAGTTGAGAAACACTGTCCTAGAGTGTCTCTGGGTCATTTGGGATACTTGCTCATGAAAAAAAACGAAGATCTACCTCCAACTGCCCCCAAGAAATAGGCCCTGAGCCTTTGCCCAGAGTCGGACACATAAAAAAAAAAAAAAAAAAAAAAAAAACT
The DNA here is from genome assembly GCF_032717465.1 of Coenobita brevimanus. NCBI lineage: Eukaryota > Metazoa > Arthropoda > Malacostraca > Decapoda > Coenobitidae > Coenobita > Coenobita brevimanus. The sequence goes on from NC_137047.1 coordinate 32,700,933, forward strand.
CCCTGGGTGTCAGCTGTTGCCACTGAAGTCTACGGACGTTACACCAAACATTTCAGCCACCCACCGAAAGAGAATCGACCTCAAAATCGACCTTTTAGCTTCTGTGAGTACTTTTATGGTTGTTCTCTACATTTTCCCATCATTCCTAACCTATCTAGCCAAAAAAATGGTTGAAAATTGGCCGGCATTGGGGTGCCATGAAGGTCCCAAGTCGGCCGGCACATAGCGGGTTAAATAATATAAGAGGACCTCTTACTTCATAGCCAAAAATTTACTGAAAAGGGGAGTAGCCCAAGGACTTGCCTGGGATCTCTCCGGTTGCAAAAAGTAGGAAGGGCAAACACTTGTCCCATTCCTTTTCATCAACACACCTTTTAAAGTATACTCTTCAAAGTTTGGTGATACCTTCCTAATGCACCCGGACTCTGAGGATGATAAGCTGAGGAGGTATCTGGGAGATTCCTAAATCCTTAAGTGTTTGTCTGAGAAGCCTGGAATTGAAATTACTGCCTTGATCTGACTGAACTTCCTTTGGGAGACCAAAATGGGCAAAGGTCAGCATCTCCTTTACTACCACTTTAACTGATGTTTCTTAAGGGCATGGCTTCTGGATATCTAGTGGCCATGCCTAACATCGTGAGGATGTACTGGTGGCCTGAGGAGGTTTTAGGTAAAGGGCCAACAATGTCCACAAGGACTCTAGTGAATGGGGCCTCAAGCACAGGCAGAGGAATCAAAGGAGTCACAGGGATGGGCTTATTGCTCTTAGCGACTAGCTGACTGGTGTGACATAACCTGCAAAACCGGGAGACATGTCGACAGATTCCAGACCAGGAAAAATGCTGCCAGATAAGGAAGAGAGTATTCCTCACCCCTATATGACCTGCTTAAAGACTACTAATGAACATTGGACATAATTTTTTGCCTATAGGGTTTTGGAACCACCGCCTGATGTACATTCTCCCACTCGTTATCATGAGCAACACAAGGTCTCCATCTTCGCATTAACACGTTATTTGGCCTTAAATAACATTCTGACAATTCAGACTCACATTCATCTTCCCCGACTGCTGAGTTAATTACAGGGGCAATCTCCAGATCATATCTTTGCATATCAGCTGACCTTGAATTTACATGAATGTGGAGAGAATCATCAACCTCAGAGTCAGTCACCAGGGCAAAGAAGATATCGCCAAGCCCAATATCACTGTCGACATTGCCATTACTGTCAACATTATCCTGCTTGGCCTTCGCCTTCATAGCTGTAGTTACTGCACAAGCAGGAAACAGTTTAGGCCATACAGCTTTCAGCTCTTCAGTCCTATCCTCACTCTGGAGATTTTTTGGCATGCAGGGAACAGCATGCACTTGTCCTCCCGCAAAGTCATTACACAAAAGAAAAGTTACCCCTTGTAAAGGTAGCTGGTCAAGAACACCCACACACTCTGAACCAGTAACTAACTGTGACTGGAACTTCACCTCAGCTAGAGGAACAAACTCAGTCATGCCCTGCAACAAGACACATTCATTAGGGTCAGCTACATCAACTATCCCCTTCACCATTAGTGGCTGTGAAGCATTTGTCTCTAAGTATAGTGAATTCTTTAGCACCTTTCCCATTAGGTGAAACTAACCTCTTAGATTTAAAGTTAGCAAATAAACTAACTGGGGAGGAGTCACTTTGTGTACTGCTTGGGGGAGGACACTGATGGAGTCTTATTACCACTCTCACTTGATCCTGACGGCTGCAATACTCCAGTCTTACTAATGTCAAACAACGGCTCTACAGGAGTCTGTCTATCAACCACTGACAGATCCACTCTGATCTTATCAACACTGTGCACCTGCGTGGGGGGGGGGGGTCTGGCTACTGCTAACACTATCTGTGGGTGGCTGCTCACTGCTGGTGTCAAAAGATCCCCAGGAGTTTACCAAAGTAATGGGTTTCACATTGAAATTTTCCCTACGTTTTTTCCAGCACCTACCCTGCAAATGTCCTGTTTTCTTGCAATATTGGCAAAATCCTATACTTTCCCCTGACCCTCTGGCAACACTGTCTTCATCTACTTTAGTGAAACAAACTCACACTGGGGTTACAGTTTTCCCAGTAATGTCACTTGACATTAACTTGCCTTTTCAAGAGGAAAGGTTCACAACAGCTGGTTGGTTCACTCTCCTACCGTTGACTGAAGCTTACGTTCATGGTTATGAATCACACTATAATTATCAGCTACAAGGGCAACCTCAGATGGGATATCTAAATTTTTCTCTGCTAGGTGAGTAGAAACATCCTTATCTATTTCACCAGTGAAGTTCTCCAAGTTAATTAATTCTTTCAGTATAGAGAAATCGTTAACTTTCTTAGAATGTGACCATTGATCAAAAAAATCTGTGAGTACTCTAGCAATTTCACGTGAGTCTGATCTTTCTGTTTAAGAGTAAATCTAAATTTAAGCCTGTATGCCTCTGGCATGAGCTCATATGCTTTGACAATGGTATGTATTATACACAGTCACCGCATTGTTCAACTGATAAAGAAATGTAAGCCTCCAGCATTTCCTTTCAAAGCACTCTGCAGCAGTACTGACCAAGAGTCCTATGGCCAAGAAAGACGACTTGCCACTTTTTAAAACGTTCGGAAGTACTTAGTGATTTTGCTTGCTCATTAGAGAGGTACTAGCTTTATAATCCTGGTAACATCAAAAGATTCCTTGGCAGATGAATTATGAGCACGAAGTGAACTATCAGGTTGCCTTAGTCAGTATTCATGATCCAGTTTGCTATGTCTCATTTGAGAATGTATTTTTAGTTCTTTCATTTTAGCTTGCACTTAATTTTTCCTAGCTGAAGTTGCAATTTGTCACCAGTATCGTGAGCAGAAAAATCAGTGGGTCCAGGTATCTCTGATGCCAAAACCTCAGGGTCAGCACCTTATGCAGTATCAAGTGGTGCAGAACCAACTATGGAGGACTCACCCTGCTCAAACATGACGTCCAGTATTGGATCAAGTAAATCAGTCTTAGTGATTTTGGCAGAATATTTCAACTGTAAGGTCTGGGCAAGCAATATGAGGTCACGCCTTGTAAGGGTTTGCACTTTGTTTGTGAAAGGCTAAGAATTTAGAAAAGTTCTGACATCCCTTTCATTCATTAGGCCCATGAATACTGACTATGCGTTAATTAGGTAAGAGAAAGCACTGTGTATCTCGCCGAGGCTGCCAATATCATGTCACAGTGCGGTTGTCAACGTCACAAAATTGTTATGGGTGTACAGTATATGGAAGTGAACTCTTAACCCTTAATTATTCGCGAAAAGCGGTAAGGTAAAGCTTACAAGAAACTAACTTACTTTACACTGTAACATACACACCAAAACAAAATCAGGTTCATATATCAAAAGGGGATTCACATAGGCCTCATAATACAAATATAAAACAATAAATTATTTCTCATACCTAACCACGTTCCAGTAAGTGGAAGCTAAATACTCAGAGCTTGAGGAGTTAGGAGAACTCATTGGCAGTATAACCACACACCCATATGATATGGATAGATAAACCAAAAGGAGAAATGGTGCACAAACAACATGTTTGGTAATCAAAGTGAACGAGTGTATCTGCAGTAATGTCTCTGGTAATAAAATGTGTGAAAAAAAATGTCTCTCTCTCTAGTTCCTCGAGCTTATATAACAGTTTACTCCCGAGGTGGATGGAAAGCTAATGACAGGGAGTGCTGGAGCTCCCGTTTCATCAGCCCTCAGGACTAGTTCCTGACCATCCCCATTTGCTGAACTTTTCCAGTGTCTCAGTTACACAGAGAGCAGGCCAGCATGCTCTCCAGTACAAATTTCTCTAACTATCTTCACCAAACTACATGCACAGTACACACTACACTTCCTATTCAAAATTCACCAAAACTGGCGTCGATTCATCAAGCCTCGGAGTCCCCAGGGGGGGGGACCATAAATGCCCCCGCCATCTGCCCCTCTCCCGGTGACGACTCAAGGTGCCTGGAACCACTGTCTGACTCTCTTCTTCTTCATTTCTGCAACATTCGCGGCCTTTCATCTAACTTTCGCTCTGTTGAGCACCACCTCTCCTCCTCTAAACCTCACCTTCTTTTTCTAACGGAGACTCAGCTGTCTGAGGCAACTGACAGCAAACCCTTTTCTGTATCATCCTACTTTCTCTATACTCATTTCAAAGCCAAAGGTGGCTGTTGTGTATACATACGCAACGACTTATCTTGCTCTCGTTTTCCTGAACTTGATTCTTCTGAATTCTCCACACTCTGGCTTCGGCTTTCTTGTCATTCTCTGACTAAATATATTTGTGCTGTTTACTTATCCCCTAATTCTACTGACTATCAAAAATTCTTCGACTATCTTACTTCTACGATGGAACATATTCTGTCCATTTCTCCTTTCTCTGAAATCTCCATTCTTGGAGATTTCAATGTTCACCATCACCTTTGGCTCTCCTCTCTTTTCACGGATCCACCTGGTGAACAAGCCTACATCTTTTCTATCCTTAATGACCTAGAGCAGCTTGTACAGCACCCTACCCGTATCCCTGACCACCTTGGAGAGAGCTCCAACATACTTGACCTCTTCCTCACAACTAATCCTTCTGCTTACTCTGCTAATCTTTTCTCTCCATTGGGCTCCTCCGATCACAACCTTATTACCTTAACCTATCCTATCATTCCGGTACGGCCTGTGGACCCTCCAGGGAAACGTCGTCTGTGGCATTTTGGAGCCGCGGACAGGGAGGCCCTCAGAAAGTACTTCTTTGATTTTCCATGGAATGATTATTGCTTCCATGGCCGTGAGCCATCTGAGTGTGCCTTGCACATTACGGAGGTTATTCTCTTGGGCATGGAAGCATACATTCCTTTCTCATATCCTTTGACTAACGCAAGAAAGCCTTGGTTTAATCACGCTTGTTCTAATGCTGTCCGCAACAAGGAGAAGGCCTACAAAAGGTACCGGAGCCAACCCACCCCTGAATCACATCATCTTTATGTTTCTGCCCGGAATCATGCTAAGTCTGTTCTTCGCTCTACTAAAAATAATTTCATCCATACTAAATGCTCTCAACTCTCCAACTCGAATTCTTCCCACTCCTTCTGGCACCTTGCCAAAAATCTTTCTAACAACTTTACCTCATCATCCTTCCCTCCTCTTTTCTACTCTGATGGTTCTGTAGCTATTTCTTCTGCTGATAAAGCAGATCTCTTCGCACAGACTTTCTCCTCCAATTCCACCTTAGATGATCCCGGTGCTCTTCCTCCATCACTTCCCCACTCTGACTTCCTCATGGCTGACATTAAAATTTCTTCAGTTGATGTATTTTCTGCCATCACTGGCCTCAGTACTAACAAGGCATATGGGCCTGATGGGGTCCCTCCTGTTGTTCTCAAGAACTGTGTTTCTGTGCTTACACCCTGCCTAGGCAAACTCTTTCGCCTTTGTCTGTCAACTTGTACCTTTCCTTCTTGCTGGAAGTTTGCTCTCATTCAGCCAGTCCCAAAGAAGGGTGACCACTCCCAACCCTCCAACTATCGTCCAATTGCTTTAACGTCCTGTATTTCAAAAGTTTTCGAGTCAATTCTTAATAGAAAAATTTTAAGGCATCTTTCCTATCACAACCTTCTTTCCGATCGTCAGTATGGGTTCCGTCAGGGACGCTCCACTGGCGATCTTCTCACCTACCTTTCAGACTCCTGGTCATCCTCCTTTCGGGACTTTGGCGAAAGCTTTGCCATTGCACTTGACATCTCAAAGGCTTTCGATCGAGTCTGGCATAAATCTTTAATTTCCAAACTGCCCTCCTACGGTTTCTATCCTTCTATCTGTGCCTTCATCGCTAGCTTCCTTTCTGGTCGTTCTATAGCCGCTGTTGTAGACGGCTATCGTTCTTCTCCTAGATCTATCAACAGTGGTGTTCCTCAGGGCTCTGTCCTATCACCAACTCTCTTCCTTTTATTAATCAATGATCTTCTAAGCTGTACATCTAACCCTATCCACTCATACGCTGATGACTGCACCCTTCACCTTTCCAATTGGTTCCTGCAACGCCCATCTCAACAGTTACTTCAAGAAACAAGGGATGAGGCTATGGCACACCTAAATATCTGACTTGGCTCGTATCTCTGACTGGGGTAAAAATAATATGGTTGTCTTTAATGCATCTAAGACTCAGTTCTTACACCTATCAACCCGACAAAATCTTCCACAGGTATACCCACTAATGTTTAATAATATTCAGCTTAATCCTGCATCATCCTTGAACATGCTTTGGGTTTCATTTACTCGGGACTTATCTTGGAAAGATGATATTACATCTCTTGTAAAATCTGCTTCCAAGAGATTGGGTGTGCTAAGCCGACTCCGCTCTTTCTTTACCCCTGCACAATTGTTGACTCTATACAGGGGTTTTATCTGCCCCTGTGTGGAGTACAGCTCTCATGTGTGGGGAGGCTCCCCACATACAGATCTTCTCAATAGGGTGGAGTCTAAGGGTTTTCGTCTCATTAACTCTCCTCCTCTTACTGACTCCCTTCAACCTCTCTCTCTTCACCGCACAGTTGCATCTTTATCTCTTTTCTATCGCTACTTTAATGGTCACTGCTCCTCTGAACTGTCTGCTTGCATTCCTCCACCTCTACGACGGGCACATTTTGGAGCCGCAGACTGGGAGGCCCTCAGGCAGTACTTCTTTGATTTTCCATGGAATGATTATTGCTTCCATGGCCGTGAGCCATCTGAGTGTGCCTTGCGCATTACGGAGGTTATTCTCTCGGGCATGGAAGCATACATTTCTTTCTCATATCCTTTGACTAACACAAGAAAGCCTTGGTTTAATCACGCTTGTTCTAATGCTGTCCGCAACAAGGAGAGGGCCTACAGTACAAAAGGTACCGGAGCCAACCCACCCCTGAATCTCATCATCTTTACGTTTCTGCCCGGAATCATGCTAAGTCTGTTCTTCGCTCTACTAAAAATAATTTCATCCATACTAAATGCTCTCAACTCTCCAACTCGAATTCTTTCCGCTCCTTCTGGCATCTTGCCAAAAATCTTTCGAACAACTTTACCTCATCATCCTTCCCTCCTCTTTTCTACTCTGATGGTTCTTTAGCTATGTCTTCTACTGATAAAGCAGATCTCTTCGCACAGTCTTTCTCCTCCAATTCTACCTTAGACGATTCCGGTTCTGTTCCTCCAACACTTCCCCCCTCTGACTTCCTCATGGCTGACATTAAAATTTCTTCAGTTGATGTATTTTCTGCCATCACTGGCCTCAGTACTAACAAGGCATATGGGCCTGATGGGGTCCCTCCTGTTGTTCTCAAGAACTGTGCTTCTGTGCTTACACCCTGCCTAGGCAAACTCTTTCGCCTTTGTCTGTCAACTTGTACCTTTCCTTCTTGCTGGAAGTTTGCTCTCATTCAGCCAGTCCCAAAGAAGGGTGACCACTCCCAACCCTCCAACTATCGTCCAATTGCTTTAACGTCCTGTATTTCAAAAGTTTTCGAGTCAATTCTTAATAGAAAAATTTTAAGGCATCTTTCCTATCACAACCTTCTTTCCGATCGTCAGTATGGGTTCCGTCAGGGACGCTCCACTGGCGATCTTCTCACCTACCTTTCAGACTCCTGGTCATCCTCCTTTCGGGACTTTGGCGAAAGCTTTGCCATTGCACTTGACATCTCAAAGGCTTTCGATCGAGTCTGGCATAAATCTTTAATTTCCAAACTGCCCTCCTACGGTTTCTATCCTTCTATCTGTGCCTTCATCACTAGCTTCCTTTCTGGTCGTTCTATAGCCGCTGTTGTAGACGGCCATCGTTCTTCTCCTAGATCTATCAACAGTGGTGTTCCTCAGGGCTCTGTCCTATCACCAACTCTCTTCCTTTTATTCATCAATGATCTTCTAAGCTGTACATCTAACCCTGTCCACTCATACGCTGATGACTCCACCCTTCACCTTTCCATTTGGTTCCCACAACGCCCATCTCAACAGTTACTTCAACAAACAAGGGATGAGGCTATGGCACACCTAATGTCTGACTTGGCTCGTATCTCTGACTGGGGTAAAAATAATATGGTTGTCTTTCATGCATCTAAGACTCAGTTCTTACACCCATCAACCAGACAAAATCTTCCACAGGTATACCCACTAATGTTTAATAATATTCAGCTTAATCCTGCATCATCCTTGAACATGCTTGGGGTTTCATTTACTCGGGACTTATCTTGGAAAGATGATATTACATCTCTTGTAAAATCTGCTTCCAAGAGATTGGGTGTGCTAAGCCGACTCCGCTCTTTCTTTACCCCTGCACAATTGTTGACTCTATACAGGGGTTTTATCCGCCCCTGTGTGGAGTACAACTCTCATGTGTGGGGAGGCTCCCCACATACAGCTCTTCTCAATAGGGTGGAATCAAAGGCTTTTCGTCTCATTAACTCTCCTCCTCTTACTGACTCTCTAAAACCTCTGTCTCTTCGCCGCACTGTTGCATCTTTATCTCTTTTCTATCGCTACTTTAATGGTCACTGCTCCTCTGAACTGTCTGCTTGCATTCCTCCACCTCTACGACGGGCGCGTAGCACCCGTCTGGCAGCAGGCTTTCATCCTTTTTCTGTCCAACTCTCTAATGCAAGAGTTAACCGTTACTCCCAGTCTTTCATTTATGCAACAGGTCAGCTCTGGAACTGTCTCCCTCTGTCTGTATTTCCTGCTGCCTATGATCTCCAGTCTTTCAAACGCAGTGTGTCCAGGCATCTCAAAATGATCGGATCTTGAATTTGGCTCTCTATTGTATTTTGTTTTTCTCTTGGAGGGAACTGTTACTGCGGGCTCATGGCCTTTGGTTCCTACTTCCTCGCATAAAAAAAAAAAAAAAAAGGGATTCATATAGGCCTCATAATACAAATATAAAACAATAAATTATTTCTCATACCTATCCACGTTCCAATAAGTGGAAGCTAAATACTCAGAGCTTGAGGAGTTAGGAGAACTCATTGGCAGTATAACCACACACCCATATGATATGGATAGATAAACCAAAAGGAGAAATGGTGCACAAACAACATGTTTGGTAATCAAAGTGAACGAGTGTATCTGCAGTAATGTCTCTGGTAATAAAATGTGTGAAAAAAAAATGTCTCTCTCTCTAGTTCCTCGAGCTTATATAACAATTTACTCCGCCCACTTCGACTTAAGATGCCAATGTACTGTCTTAAGTATAATCTCCAGTCTATTACACATACAGAACACATAAGCTACCAGTTACAAGCTAACATAATAACTTTTAGTTAATTAAGAGTTGTTAAGAAGGCGGAGCTGGTCAATCATTGGAAAGGCAGTCTCCATAGTTCCTTCTACATCTATGTCACACAAACTTTGGTCAAGAACAAGATCTCTCCTGCAAAGTATAAGGAAAATATTTAATGTTATTTTGCCCAGAAACAGAAACACATCAAAATGATTTAGTGATATTTCTCAGCAGCAGTACAAACAGTGGAAAATAGTGAGTTGATAATATATATATATATATATATATATATATATATATATATATTATATATATAAGGATATTATAATTATACAAATCATAATAGATAGGAACACAAATGTGTAGTCTTAAAGGTAGTCAAGCTAGCTGGGAAAGGAAATGCGTGTGTGATTTCAGTGGGAAAGGAAGTGTGTCCGCATTTCTGTAAGGAATGCTAGACTTGCACTAGGTCACCGGAAACGCTACATACACACAGACCCACGGGCTTCTCGAACATTCTATAACATGTGTCTAGTACACGTGATACAAAGCCCTCCTAGAGAAGTCAGGAAGGATTAGAGAGTCAGGAGGGGGCTAGCGACAGTAGTGGGAGGTGGTAAAGAGAAGAGGGGTCCAACGAGAACTTAGCTAGTAAATATACGCTCCTGTGTAATACACACAGTGTTTCAGGTTAAACTTTCCCTTGAAGATAATAAACTACAATCAAGATCCTGTATCCAGCTTTAACTTCTCCTGTCTTTGACTGCATGATAACTAAAATCAATCTCAATATTCACATATTATATGGTCAAGATACCACATATCATAGTTGGTGGCAGTAACGAACGACCCGACGCCTACAAACCATCACTTCGACAATCAATTAAACACAAGCGAGTATACAACCACAACGAATAAATCACAAGAAGAAAGAAACACAAATCAAGCAAACGAAGAGCGAGATACGAACTTCGTATTCAAATCTACAGTGAATTTCTACAAAAGCAGGCGAGACCCTAACCGAGATCAGCTTCAGTTCTACAGTGAATTTCTACAAAAGCTGGTGAGTCTGTAACTAATATCAGCTTCAGTTCTACATTATCTACATTAACAAGATAGAAAACAAACGATACCTCTTACAACCAACAACTCACAACTCACAACCACCTGACGCCACCCTCCTCTCGACAACCGCCCCCCACCCCCATCTCCAACACCGCGCTGACACAGGCGTGCAGAGGTCAAGACGATGGAAGCAAATACCGAAGGCTACATTCACAACACATCTTACTCATCTTTCTTCACTCAGGTTACTCATCACTACTCATTTACTCACCACAGCTACCAGAGTGTGGGAAGTCGACTTTACTGTCCACGTGTGCTGAGACGATGCCACGTCAATCAATGTGTGTCTGACGCCACCACTCACCACCACCCACACCATTCACACCACGGAAGAAATTAGTGTGTTGCATAGTTACTTCACTTATACAATACACAATGATAGACACAGTGGTAGACAAAACTTTCTGCACAAACATATAAAACATGCTGTATAGTTACAACTTACGTACACATATCTACTTCAGTTATCTGCATAATTCAGTCACTAAATAATACAGTACATGATAACATTCATTTATTCCCAACAATTGTTACCATTTATACATACATAATTGTTTCATACGTACAACAACACATTATTACATCTACAAAACGATAATTAATATACAGTCACATTTACTCAGTGAGTGATTAAAAGAAATGTAATAGGCATTTATTAATTTAAGCTACCTAGTGGAACTAGTCAAACTAAATTACAAGGAAAACCAGGAAAAGAAAAAAAAAATGGCCAACAAAAATGACGTTAGCAAGAATGAACAACATCTTCCACACAGTTGTGAAGACAAAGATTTCCACACACAGCGGACACATATATTGCCCACGATTGGTACAAATGAACAACAAGTGAGTGTATATAGTTAATGTTGTATATACTGTAGAGTATATATATATATATATATATATATATATATATATATATATATATATATATATATATATATATATATATATATAGAGTATATATATATATTTTTTTTAATACAAAACAAAATATGGGGTTATATAATATCATTTTCAATATTATCTGTGCAATATAAACTAAGCCTTAAAAAAGGGTCCCAAGGGAATTAGCCAGCAATTATGCAACCTAGGACAGCACCAAAAAAGCGTAGACAAACTATAGAAAATCAATACATACAAAAAATACAGTAAGATCACATAACAAACAAACGAAAATAGGTGTAACTGTTAATACAAATGCCACAATACAGCATAAACTCCTTCTATAAGTGAAACAAAGAGCAAGTTATTGTTCTCCAAGAGCCGTGGCAAGGCACATCATCACTATCATCGACCGCAGCATGACCGGATTAGTTATGTCAGGACTGCAGTTACTACAATATTACTGCAGTTACTACAATTATGTAACGACAAACGATTGCATTACTGCAATTATGTTACAGTTGCTACAGTTATGTAACTACAAACGTTATGTAACAATTACAATACAACGTACCATACAATTATTATGTAACAATACCATTATGTAACAATTCATACAATGTTACTACAGTTCTGTATTACTACAGTGTTACAACAATATTACTACAGTGTTACTACAACTATGTTACAGTTGCCACAATTATGTAACTACAAATGATATGTAATAATTACAATACAATTATGTACAATAAAAATACAATTATGCAACAATTCATACAATGTTACTACAATTCTGTATTACCAGAATCATCATACAAGTTAGGTGAAATATTAGGCATTACTAAAAGGATAACTCCATATGTAATGTAATGACCTAGCAGTATTACCATTGCACAGTTATATGCATATGTCCGTTATACATACACATTTTACAATATGTTATACAATATTCTATAATCAATTTAACTATAATGCATTTGCTCCATTATATATACAGTATGTTTACAATGTATTATGTTTCTAGAATATTATTAGGTCAGTAAAATATTATCATGAATATACAATATTATACAATATTATAATCAGTATTATGTATGAATAGATTAGTGTCTCTGACATATGATGCCGTAGGGTCTCCAGCTGGCGTGACCAAGTAATGTCAGGACTCCATATTATAATAAAATAAATCATAATAGATAGGAACACAAATGTGTAGTCTTACAGGTAGTCAAGCTAGGTGGGAAAGAAAATGTGTTTGTGATTTCAGTGGGAAAAGAAATGTGTCTGCATTTCTGTAAGGAATGCCAGACGTGCACTATGTCACCGGAAACGCTACATACACACAGACACACGGGCTTCTTGAACATTCTAACATGTGTCTAATACATGTGACACATAGCCTTCCTAGATAGGGAAGGAAGAGTTAGAGAGTCAGAAGGGGGCTAGCTATAGAACCGAGAGGTTGTACGAGAGAGGGAGAGAGAAAAGGGGTCTAACGAGACAATCTGGGAGGTAACAGAGGGACTCTGTACTTCACTCGTGTGTGAGAGACTTTAGTTAATCTTTTCAAGGCAAATAAAATTATAAATAGCCCCATACTAATCTTTACCTCTCCTGTCATTGCATGACAAAGGGAACTAAGTTTATCTACTTACAATCCTACTCACCTATAACTACCTCTCGTCCAAGAGTATAACTTAGGCGTAACTGATCTACAAAACACACTACAAGAAGCTACAATGTTCTACAATATATATATATATATATATATATATATATATATATATATATATATATATATATATACCGTAAGATATATACGTAGAATAGAGATATGCAGGGATATGAAAAATGTGAATTTTTTTTAAATAACTCATTTAGGGCTACCTTTTGGAACCACACACACACACACTTAAGGATACAAAAACAACTTAGAAAAAAAACAAGGTGGGTGCCCGTTTACCCCACGCGACGGGGCAACCGGGCACCCAGACCTTTTTATTACTGTATGAAGGTGCTCATTACTGTTGACTGTGTTATATAGCCTATGATTTCATCATCCTTTGTGTAATTTTAACGCACAGTATGCTTTATGTTTGATCACGAGTGTGTTCTGCCTCAGTTCCCCTCTTCTACCGTTATAGTAGAGTAAGTCGTCATTTCTGGAGTTCAGAGCAGGATTTTCAGCTCTTTGTCCCCATGACTTCATTTGCGCGTCCTTCTTACAAGTTGTATCAAGCTCTGCCGGCCCCTATATAATGAGCTCAGTCTCTGCATCATTGCCACTTAGATCTGCTCCTCATTTTGTTCACATCTCTGTCCTCCCCTGTACAGATATTATTATTGTGAGTGCTCAAGAAATCTCCAAACATCTAGCAGCTGTGTGTAATTTGAGTATAACTGTTATTGCATTTTTTTCTTGTACTGTATAGCATAAGGTGTTGATTTGTAGGCCTAGTGAAGTTTTTGTAATTCATTTAAGGTTCTTTATGTCAGTCATTTTTGATAATAGTTTGTATCTGTAATTATTTATCTTGCATTAACTGAGCATTACCCAGTGTTTTCATTTTATCAGGGCTGACTTAGATAAATTTACTCTTGCTAATTTCGTGTTAATAGAGGCTATTGCAGTTAACCATATATTTAACCTGTTTTTTGCCATTACATTATCCTTATGAGTCCTGAATGTTATGTTGTTAGTTTAAGCATTAAACTTTAACTTGTAATTTTACCTAACTCTTTTGTTTTGAACCTGGAACTTTACGGGACAGTAGTGACTCTTAGTATTCTCACTTAAAGTGTACGTTATCTTTCTCTGTTCCGTAACATAAATTTGGCGACCTCTTATCAGGATATTCAGGATATTATCATAAGGATATTGCTTGATATTTTGTGACTGTTACTTATTAATTATGTCTACTATTACTACACTTGATGAAGCCAAAGATTTTTTGTCAAATGTGCAAACAGTGTGTGATATAGAAAACAGAACAAAGAATGAACTTAAGCTTGTTGCTCAACAATTGAGAATTGCTGTTCGCTCTCATCATTCTAAAGATCAAATTGTTGACATGACTAATGAAAGCTTGTTTAATGTAACTCCTCCAAATGAGCAAACGCAGATTGAATTAGCTAAGTTACAGCTAGCCCTGCAGGAGGCTAAGGCTAAGGAGGCGGAGGCCCGTTCTAAGGAGGCTGAGGCACAAGTTGAAATTGCTAGGATTCAGGCAGACCATGAGTATCGCATGAAACAAGGTGGAACTGGATCATCTAGCTCTGATGATTTTGATGTGGCTAAAAATGTTAAACTTGTCCCTCCTTTTAATGAATCTGATTTAACAAAGTATTTTCAGTTGTTTGAGAGGGTAGCTACAGGTTTTAATTGGCCTAAAAAGTATTGGCCAGTACTCCTTCAAACTGTTCTCACCGGTAAAGCTCAAGTAACTTATGCATCTTTGCCTCAGGATCAGTCTGATAATTATGATGTAGTTAAGAGCTTGATTCTTAAGGCCTATGAGCTTGTTCCTGAAGCCTATAGAGTAAAATTTAGGACAACTTACAAGCAAGATAAGCAATCCCATGTTGGGTATGCAAAAATCAAAGAAGATCTGTTAGAGCAGTGGTTAAATTCTAAGAATGTGGATTCTGATTTTGGTAAATTTAAGCAGATGATTTTGCTGGAGGATCTCAAAAGGTGTATTTATAAAGATGTAAGCCTATATCTTGATGAGAAAAGAATAGATAATTTGTCTGATGCTGCAGTTTTAGCTGATGAATATGTTCTCACTCACAAGAGATATTCTAGAGAAAAAGGGAAAGCTGAGAGTAAGTACGTTGCCTCTACCCAGAGTACAGGTAACAGGAAAGAGAATAAAGATGATGTTTCTCAGGAAGTAAATACCAGCTTCACCTCTAGATTTCAGAAAAGTAAATGTACTTATTGTAGTAAGCTTGGTCATACTACGGAGAGATGTTTCAGGAGACAGCGTGATGTGGACAAAAAGGAGTCTTTAAATATTCAGTCAATTGGTCTAGTGTCCACTCTTGAGAGTTCCCAGAATTCTTTAACTGAGTTAACTGAACCTGCTTTGAGGGGTAACTTAAATTCTCATGATGGAGCTCCTCTTTTGAGCAGTAACGTGGGTGACACTCTCAAGAGTTCATGTGCTAATTTCCTGTCTGATGGTTTTGTCAGTCCTCTGGACAGTAATGACAGGAAATTAGTTCAAATATATCGTGATACAGGTGCTTGCCAATCCCTTATGCTGACCAGTGTTTTAGGCTCTAATGTTAATTCCTCTGATGAAACTGTAATCTTACAAGGTGTAGGGAATAATTACTTCTCTGTCCCTCTGTGCAGAGTGAATTTAGAGTCTGGTTTTGTTAATGGTTCCGTTACGGTTGGGTTGGTTGAGACACTCCCAATGTCAGGTGTAACTTTCTTACTTGGAAATAATATTGGTGGAAGTCAAGTGTGTCCAGCTCCTCAGTTGTCTAGTGAGCAAGTGGCTGTGTCCCGGGATTGTGATGTCCCTGATGTGTTCCCTGCATGTGCTGTCACTAGGGCTAAGTCTAAAGTTACTGGTGATTTAGAGGATAATGATGATGATGATGTTATCCTAGCTGACACTTTTCTTGCTAATTTGGACCACTCACCAGATGAGGCAGTACCCCGTAGTGTGTTGATAATTTGTCTCGTCAAGAGTTGCTTGAGTTGCAGGTTGCTGACCCTGAGTTGAAAGGTCTAGCTAACTCTGCTTACAGTGAAGAAGAGTCAGCCGGTGCTTCTACTTGTTATTATGTAAAGTCAGGAGTACTTATGAGGAAGTGGAGACCCCCAACAGCATCAGCCGACTGTGATTGGGAGGTTGTACATCAAGTTGTCATCCCTCGTGTTTGTAGGCAGGATATCATTAGAGTGGCTCATGATTCCAGTTTGGCAGGACACCTTGGAGTGAGGAAGACTGTGGCACGCATTTTGAAACACTTCTACTGGCCAGGTATCTTCAGGGATGTTTCCTGGTATTGTAAGTCTTGTCACACCTGTCAAGTTGTGGGGAAGTGTAATCAGACTGAAAAGGTTGCACCTCTAGTTCCCATTCCTCCTTTTGAGGCGCCTTTCACCCGTGTGTTGGTGGATATTGTGGACCCTCTTCCTAAGACTTCTTCAGGATTTTTTTATGTGTTGACCCTGATTGATATGGCTACTCGTTATCCTGAAGCCATCCCACTTAGAAATATCTCAGCAAAAAACGTGGTTAAGGAAATGCTAGGGTTCTTCACAAAGTTTGGTCTGCCCAAGGAGGTACAGTCAGACCGGGGAAGTAATTTCATGTCAAACGTTTTCAAGCAGTCTCTGAAAGAGTTGGGCATCACCCAGATCACGTCTTCAGCTTACCATCCCCAGACCCAAGGAGCGTTGGAGAGATATCATCAAACACTCAAATCGATGGTGAAGAAATACTGTTTGGAACATCAGAAAGACTGGGATAAAGGTCTTCCATTCGTCGTATTTCCCGCAAGAGAATCTCCAAATGAATCACTGGGCTTCTCACCTTTTGAACTACTGTTTGGCCATGAAGTAAGAGGACCCCTTAAGTTACTCAAGGAATGCTGGCTGTCGGAGGAAGATGACGTCAACCTGCTGGAGTATGTGATGAAGTTCAAAGAACGGCTGTCCACTGCTTTACAGCTGGCGAGAGAGAATTTAGGAGCTGCTCAGGAGAAGATGAAGACTTGGTATGATAAGAAGTCCAGGTTATGCCACTTTCAGCCAGGAGATCAAGTTTTGATTCTGCTACCAGTACATGGGCAACCTCTTCAAGCCAAGTTTAGTGGCCCTTATTTCGTGGAGAAGAAACTCAGTGATGTCAACTATGTCATCGCCACACCAGATCGTAGAAAGAGCAAGCAACTATGTCACATCAACATGCTAAAGTTATATCACAGGCGGGACGAAAATAATCCAGTCTGCACTGTAGCTGTTCCACCCGAGTCTGCAAGTGAAGCTCTCCCATGCAGTATGAGCCTGAGTGATAGTTTGGGGAAGAATCCTGATATCATGAATGATCTCCAGACTAAGCTTTCTCATCTACCTCCCAAGGAAAGGCAGGAGTTTTCGGCATTACTGCAGGAGTACCCACAAGTGTTCCGTGCAACTCCAGGAAGAACCACTGTGTTGATGCATGATGTCGATGTTGGAGACGCAAAGCCAATTAAACTGCCTCCTTACCGTGTGAACCCAGTGAAAGTTCCTCTCATCCAGAAGGAGCTTGGCTACCTGTTGGACCACAAGATGATTGAGCCCTGTCAGAGCGAGTGGAGTTCTCCTGTCACTCTGGTCCCTAAGCCAGGTGGGTCACAGAGGCTTTGCATTGACTACAGACGTGTTAATCAGATCACCAAAACAGACACTTACCCTCTCCCTCGCGTGGAAGATTGCATAGACAAGATCGGAAAGGCTAGGTACATAAGTAAGTTTGATTTGTTAAAGGGATACTGGCAAGTACCTATGACTGAACGTGCTAGGGAGATCTCATGTTTTGTAACATTAGGAAAGACCTTTGCATGGTCTGTAATGCCATATACAGATTGTTTTAGAGTAATAAGAAATTTCCTTTGTAAATTTCTTTTTTTCTTTGTGGGGAGGTGTTACATAGCCTATGATTTCATCATCCTTTGTGTAATTTTAACGCACAGTATGCTGCATGTTTGATCACGAGCGTGTTCTGCCTCAGTTCCCCCTTCTACCGTTATAGTAGAGTAAGTCGTCATTTCTGGAGTTCAGAGCAGGATTTTCAGCTCTTTGTCCCCATGACTTCATTTGCGCGTCCTTCTTACAAGTTGTATCAAGCTCTGCCGGCCCCTATATAATGAGCTCAGTCTCTGCATCATTGCCACTTAGATCTGCTCCTCATTTTGTTCACATCTCTGTCCTCCCCTGTACAGATATTATTATTGTGAGTGCTCAAGAAATCTCCAAACATCTAGCAGCTGTGTGTAATTTGAGTATAACTGTTGTTGCATTTTTTTCTTGTACTGTATAGCATAAGGTGTTGATTTGTAGGCCTAGTGAAGTTTTTGTAATTCATGTAAGGTTCTTTATGTCAGTCATTTTTGATAATAGTTTGTATCTGTAATTATTTATCTTGCATTAACTGAGCATTACCCAGTGTTTTCATTTTATCAGGGCTGACTTAGATAAATTTACTCTTGCTAATTTCGTGTTAATAGAGGCTATTGCAGTTAATCATATATTTAACCTGTTTTTTGCCATTACATTATCCTTATGAGTCCTGAATGTTATGTTGTTAGTTTAAGCATTAAACTTTAACTTGTAATTTTACCTAACTCTTTTGTTTTGAACCTGGAACTTTACGGGACAGTAGTGACTCTTAGTATTCTCACTTAAAGTGTACGTTATCTTTCTCTGTTCCGTAACAACTGCTACTAAATAACATAAACTTAGGCAGGCAAAGATAATATGTGACATAAACTTATATACAACATAAACTTAAGCAGGAAAAAACAGGTGTACTCCTGGTAATCAGTATTTTGTAGTTCCGCATCATCACTGCGGTTCTCTGGGCAAACTAGCTAACAGTTTCAGAGCCTGGTGCATCCCTGAAACTTAGCAGTATAGCAATAGATGACAAGGAGTCTTTGAGACATATTTAGAAACTAAATACAGTAAGGTCCCGGGGTACGTCAGAGTTCCGTTCTCTGTAGAACGTGAGGTAAGTCGATTTTGTAACTCGAATTCCAGACTGCACATCGTAAATTTATTCCTCAGGGGAGTGAGTAAAGGGGTTAGGACGTGGTGTGAAATATGAGGGACAAGCAATGCAGGATGGACGAGATGAGAATATGATGAAGAAGGGAGAAGAGAGATAGAAGTGAGTGAAAACGGGAGATGTGAAAGAAATTGAAGGAAAAAGAGACGACAGGGGGAAAAAAGGGGGGGGAGAGGAGAGAGGAATGGAGAAGGGGGAGAGTAAAGGATGAGAAGGAAGAAAGGAAGGGAGGACAAAAGGGAGGGGGAAGAAAGCGTGATGTGTGGAGTGGAGAGAAGGATATATGGATGTAGGAAGCTTGGAAAACAAGGGAATAAAGGGAGCGGGAAAGAAGAGAGGAATGGTGAGGGGAACAAGTAATAGATGAGGGATTAAGGATTAGTGAGGAAATGGACGGGAAGGGAAAAAATGGGGACGAGAGGGGGGATAATAGAGGAGGGAGGGAGTTAAAGGAAGGATACAGGAATGGGGAACCGATAGGGGATGAACAAAGGAGGGGAGGAAATAAAGAAGTGAGAAGAGAATAGAGTGGAAATAGGCATGTCGCAGCAGACACCAACACTTTAAAACCTGCGCTCTATGTTTATTTTTTCATTATTTTTTTTTTATTGGTTGGTAGCGGACTGTCGTAACCTCGAAATCAACACGAGTGGAGAGTGACGTAACCTGGGACCTTACTTTAATGATAATTAGTTAATGTGATGGGTTCCCCTCCCCAAAGTGCATAGTTACCCCACCTGGGTTACCTTTGTCATAACCCGGTAATGTTTAATTGTACAAACATGTTATCTAGTTCCCATCTGACCTTTGATAATGTCCAATAAATGAGCATAAGTAGACTTCTCTAGCTAATTTCTTACATAGGTAACTTACCCTTAGCGTTTCCAATGTTGGGGCTTCTGTGAATTCTCGAAAACGTCACTCTTATGCATGCAAGGATCAGTGGACCAATTTTTCCTGTTTCTAACTGTTGATTTTGAGATTTGTTATTGCTGGGGGACTTAGCTATACAATTACACCAGAAAAGTTATGATATTGCTGGGAGACTTAGGTATACAATTAGCACCAGAAAAGAATTGAGAAAATTAAAGGTTTATAGGTTTTATATAGGAAAGTTTGCAAATAATTTGGTGGGTGCCCGGTTCCCCCGCTAAGTGCCCAATTACCCCATCTTATGGTGTGTGTGTGTGTGTGTGTGTGTGTGTATATATATATATATATATATATATATATATATATATATATATATATATATATATATATATATCATCAGCCATAACTAGTCCACTGCTGAACAAAGGCCTCCCCCAACCTTTCACACGAATTCCTTGACTGAGCCAATCTTTGCCACCTTTTCCCTGAAAATTTCTCTATCTCATCCCTCCATCTCCTGTCTGGCCTTTTTCTGCTACGCTTACAGTCTCTTGGTGTCCAGTCAGTCAACTTCTTGCTCCATCGATTATCCCTTATTCTTGCCATGGCCTGCCCACCTCCATTTCTGTTCTTTTTTAACTTCTATAATATCTTTTACTATAGTCTGCTGTCTCGCTCAAGTTGATCTTTTCAAGTCTGTTAAAGATATTCCCAACATTGACCTTTTCATTGCTCTCTGAGAACGGACTAATTAATTTTCCATTGATTTTGTTAGTTTCCAGGTCTCACAACCATACGCCATAGCTGGAATTATACATTCGTTATATACTTTTCGTTTCATGCAAACTGGCAAGCTACTTTTCATAATGTCTCTATGTTTACCGAAAGCTTTCCATCCAATTGTAATGCGTCTTATTATTTCGCTATCATGATCTTTCGTTAATTTTAGTACTTGTCCCAAGTAGTTGTACTCCTCAACTTCTTCAAGAATTTCATCGCTTATTCTGATGCCGCTCTTTGGTGTTTGTAGATTAAACATTACTATAGTTTTACTCCGGTTCATCTTCAGCCCTACTTTCAGACTTTCTCTATTCAGGTCATTTAACATTTCTTGCAATGTCTCCGCTGTTTCTGAGATTAGGAAAATGTCATCTGCAAATCTTAAATGGTTTAGCTTTTCTCCATATATGTTCACTCCTTTGTTTTCCCAGTCTAGCTTTCTGAAAATACTTTCTAGGCATGGTGTAAATAATTTTGGTGAAATTATACCTCCCTGACGCACGCCCCACTCAATCTTAATTTTTTTCGAGTCGTTATGTAATTTAACTGCAGCAGTTCCCTCTTTAAATATGTTTTCGAGCAGTTTTACAATGTTCTCATTCACTCTTGTTCTTGCAATGAATTTATAACTGCTATGTGCTCCACTGAATCAAAAGCCTTTTCGTAATCAACAAAACCTAAGCACAGTGATTTATTATATTCTGTAGTTTTCTCGATTAGCTGATTCACTGTGTGTAGATGATCAGTGGTCGAATACCCGCTTCGGATTCCTGCCTGTTCGCGAGGTTGGTTTTCCTCCCAAATTGTTGTTATTCTGTTCGTAAGGACTTTAGTGAAGAGTGTGTAAATGACTGATAATAAGCTAATGGGTCGATGGTTACTAAGATCTTTTGAGTCACCTTTTATTGTAGAGTAAGATAACTATTGCATTACACCATGTTTTGGGAATTTTCTTCTGTTTTATACAGTGGGTAAATAAGTGAGCAAGCCTATTTTGTACTTCTACTACTGCATCCAACAGTAAATCTATTACTATTCCATCTTCTCTCGGAGCCTTCCCTCTTTTCATATTTTTGAGATAAATATTTGCTTCGTGTGGTGTTACCTCAGCTATTTCACTTGTGTCAACTGAAAAGTTAGCTATTGGTACTACTGTCTTTGATGCATACAGTTCTTTGAAATATTCTTCAACTCTCTTCACCATCTTATCTCTGCATTTAATGATTTCACCGTTTTTGTCTTTCAGTGATGTCATTTATTGCTTTCCTAGTGCAATTTTACTTCGGACCTGTTTCAGACTTTTTCCATATTTGATGGTTTCTTTGATCTGATCGATGTTTCTCTTTCTTTTTTCTTCTCTTTGGCTTTTGTTGATAAGCTTGTTTAATTCCGCTTGTTCTATTTCGTCTTTCTTTGTTTTTACTTTCATCTCCTTTCGTTTTTTTCATAAACTCGAGTGTCTTTTCTGAATATTTCTTGGTTTTGGTTGTATTAGGTTTTCCTTCTACCTCCGTTGATTCTCTTAGCACTTTTGTTAGTCTGTCATTCAGCTCATCAGTGTCACATTTAGCATTACTTAAAGCCTGAAATCTGTTCCTTTTTTCCAACTGAAAGGCTGCTTGCAATGATAGCCTGGACTTCTCTCAGTGGTGCTAAGGGCGTTGAGTCTGTGCCTTGGTTACGGGATTATCACATTTTCTTGTATCCTTCATCCTCAAGATTCATTCTCCCCTTTACAAGTATACAAGAGGGTATATAACTCCCTAAAGATTTTGTAACGGTCTGGACTTGGGCTGGTGATATAGAATGCTGATTTTTGTGTGTTTTTCTGTAGATAGTAATTGGTTTATGTTTTCCCTGTAATTTAAGTAAGGACAATTTTGTTTAGTTTTGTTTATATTAAGTAAATTATGAATAGGCCAACGGCCATACCACGTTGAGTACACCGCTTCCCGTCCGATCAGCGAAGTTAAGCAACGTTGGGTCTGGTTAGTACTTGGATGGGTGACCGCCTGGGAACACCAGATGCTGTTGGCATCCCTACGTGTAAAGTGGGGTTGGTGGAGGATTAGTGCCCCTCCCTGTAAAACAATTAACTCTAAGCCGTTGGCCACCCCGTTTGGGAGACATGGCGTCTGGCAATGAATGAATGAATAGTTTGTCTTGGGTTACTTATCTCTTTAAGATATACAAACTAATCTCGAATTTGCAGAGCACTGAAAATGTCGGGGTTTATAGTGTGGTTGTAAACTCTCATCTAAATCTTCTCACTAGATGTCGGAGTAATCTTATCCAGTCTGGATGTTGCTGCCAGGGTTGTCCTATACCCTAGACTAAGATAACGGCTTTCTCTAACCTTTGTGCAGTAATTCTCTCTCTCTCTCTCTCTCTCCCTCCCTAAAACGGGTTATATGAGAATGCGATGTCTGTTACCCAAGTTAAAACAACAGCAACATCATTAAGAACTTACGTGAAGCACTACGATGCAATGCGTCCAATGAGAATGTCAGAATGAGGGAAATGATTGAAGGATACACAGCACGTCTGGTTTCTGTCACCGCAACACTCGGTATGACATGGACACCAACCATGTGCACACACACACACACACACACACACACACACACACACACACACACACACACACACACACACACACACACACACACACGCCCCTGAATAAAATCTGATGTATGATGCGCTGCCACGGCCGTCTCTTCGGATGCCTGCAGCCTATAATTATACATTCAGTGCTGCCTTATGCTCAAGGCCTTCGGAGATTGCTGCTTCCTTCCCCATTACTCTGGGGAGAGGGATTTAGGACCAGATCTGTCCCGTCTTCAACTCCATCTCATCCACCTTTATTTTCCAGCTGCCAGTCAGTGTTTAGCAACAAATTTTCTCATGTTCTGCAAAACGTGGCTAACTTATTATCGCACAGTTTGTCAACTGCCGAGATTTTAGAGAGTATTTAGCAATAGATTAATTAATTGCAAATTAATTGCAGGCTCAAACTAAGGACAACATTCACCATCAGTGCAATCCACACTGTGGCGCCCTACACGACTGTGGGTTGTAGTGCTGGCCTTCTTCCTTCCCCCCGCTTCTCTCTCTCTCTCTCTCTCTCTCTCTCTCTCTCTCTCTCTCTCTCCTCCAACGTCAGGCCTAATCGTAGTCAGTTCCACTTTCAATTTTCCTTTATGTGTATTGAATGCAGGCAAAATTTATCATACAATAATGACGTCAGATATCTATCTATATACCTAGGCTGCTTCCCCCAAGGAAAGGGAGGTAGCCGAGACAGGACGACACACTCCCCATTTACTCATCCATTCAAACACATTCATTCGCATCTTAGCCCCAAAGGGGAGAACGGACAGATCCTTACCGCACCACACCGCACAAAGGTCAACTGTGCAATGCAATCAGTGACATCCGCAGCAGGGCCCGACAGCAGAGCTGGTTTACCCCTGCCACATCATAACAGACTCATCCCCTTACCCGCACCTGACCTGAATATATGATGTTATTTTTTATATTATATCACTGTGTTTCTCACTGTGCGCCAAACTTAGACGAAGAGCATCATTCGATTATTAGTAATTAAAAATGTTATCAGAGCGACTGTTCCACTCCACATAACTAACAGGGCTAATAACACACACACACACACACACACACACACACACACACACACACACACACACAGATTACATGAATGTGCAGAAGAGTTAAGAAGACCATTATATTTTATATTCTAGGAATCCTTAGGTCAAAGTAAACTAACTGATATTTGGAAGAATGCAGACATTGTTTCCCTACTCAAGAAAGGGAATAGACAGAATCCACCCAACTACCGACCAGTATCACTGACCAGTGCAGCAAGTAATATACTAGAAAAGCTGAGAAGAAAAGTCTGGGTAAACCATCTAGAAGAACACAGTCTGATAACAGAAAGGCAGTTCGGTTTTAGAAAGGGAAAATAATGTGTTACTTATCTATTAAGCCACTATGATAGGGTTACAGAAACATTACAGAAAAAAGAATGATGGATGGACTGTATCTATTTAGATTTAAAAAAAAAAAACATTTGATAGAGTACCGCACCAAAGACTTTTATGGAAACTGTATCATCAAAGAGGAATCCAAGGCAACCTGTACTGTTGGATGCAGGATTTTCTCAGAAAAAGGGAAATGGGAACAGTACTAAGAGGAAATTACTCATCATGGAGGTAAGTGACTAGCGGAGTTCCACAGGGCTCGGTGCAGGCACCAATTATGTTTTTAGTATTCATAAATGACACATAAAGTAACACTGGAAGTGGAAGCTATCTAAATATGTTTGCTGATGATGCAAAAATACAAAGGAGAATTATTAACACATTCTTGCAGAGAACTACAAGAAGAAATAAAGAAATTCATGAATGGAGCAATAAATGGCAAATGGAATTTAATGTGGACACGTGTCATGTATTTAAGTTTGGTAAAATTGAAAATAAGGCCAGCTTGGGATTATCAGAAAGGGAGAAGGACCTAAGAGTAATTGTCAATAACAGACTATCTACGGCTGACCACTTCAGTAAGAAGGCACGTTACGTGCATACACTGCATGCTAATATAAGAATAGCATTTACATATATAAATGAAGACATGCTGAGAAAGATAAGAACACCATTCATCAGACCAACTTTGGTGTACAGTCTGGAATGTTCATTTAAAAAAACACATAGGTAAGATTGAAAACGTACAAAGGGCAGCTACAAGATAGGTACCAAGCATAAGGGATCTAAACTACAAAGAAAGACCAGAAAAACTGAATCTACCAACACTACATGAAAGAAAGGAAACAGAAGACGTGCTTATGCTTTATAAATGCATCTCGGGGAAAGAGGAAATAGACATAAATGAATATACTCGTATAACCTATGGGGAAGCATCAGCAAGAGGACACTGCAAAAAAAAAAAAAAAACTACATAAAAAGAGAGGCGATAAAGACGTAAGGAAATTCAGTTTCCCAAATAGGGCAATTGATCAGGTGAATGCACTACCGAATGAAACAGTGTGTGTCAAAATATTCATAAATTTAAGGAAATATGGGTGTAGCAGAGAGGAAAAGTTTGAATGTAATGGAGATGAGGTGTCTGAGGAGTATGTGTGGAGTGACGCATATGGATCGAGTGAGAAATTACGAAGTGCGAAGAACTGAAGTTGTTCGGGAGATGGCTGATCGGGTTGAGCAGAGGGTGTTGCGATGGTTTGGGCATATTGGAGAGAATGGATAATGAGTGATTGGTGAAAAAGATAACTAGATCTGATGTGAGAGGTCTAAGGCTGAGAGGAAGACCACGAATAGGATGGATGGACAGTGTGAAGAGAGCATTGGATGTGAGAGGGATGTCTGTTGAGCAAGGAAGAATGGCTGTGCATGATAGAAATGAATGGAGAGAAATTGTGAATGTGTAAATGATGACGCAGCCCTGAGGGGATATTCTCCAGCATATTGTCTGATTAACTGATCAGGTCAGGTGAGGGTAATGCGATGGGTCTACTATGATGTGGCAGGGGTAAAGCAGCTCTGCTGTCGGGCCCTGCTGCGGATATTACTGATTGTACTGCGCAGTTGACCTTCGTGTGGTGTGGTGCGATGATGATCTATCCCTTCTCCCCTTTGGGGCTAAGATGCGTGTTATGCTGGGTGTTTTTAGTCTGACCTCTCGTCCTAAAAATGCCCGTGACTGAGCGAGATCCTCTTTCTGGACCGGAAGTAAGCACTCACAAAGGAACAGGGCATAAAAACTCGACAGTATACCTTAGCACACCTCTTGTCTTAGTTCTAACTCCTTACAATACAGAACAAAGAGACACTTGATACAGAATGGGCAGGGTGACAGAGTTACTATAAAGTGTACAAAACACAGTAACGCAGTTAGGGGTGAATGCAATTATTTCAACACACATGGATATTACGAGTCACTACAGGGTGTTCCAACACCTTAGCCCCCCCCTGCCCAGCTTAAATTAAAAAAGTTAGAAAGGAAACAAATATATGACAGAATAGCTGTATTAATTGCCAACACATGTGCACACTTGTAAGAATTTATATCAATATTTGGTGTGCCCACCGGCCGCCGCTCGAACTGCTTCCAATCGTGCCGGGTAAGATTCCAGGAGTGACACAAACAACTCGCGGTCGAACTCCATTTCTTCAAGGACATTGGCCACAGTAAGCAGGAGGTCTTCCCCGGCGTTCTGGAGACGTTGTTCAACCCTGTCCTTAAGTATTGCTCCCAAATGTTCACAGGCGTTGAGGTCAGGCGATGCTCCGGGCCACTCATCATTTCTGAAAAAATCAACTTTGTTTGCCTTCAGAAGATTTTGCGTTGCCAGAGCACTCATGCACGGAGCTCGATCGTGCAGAAATGTGGTTTCCTTGATGCTAAGGACATTTTCTGAGCTTTTTAGGAATGGAATGACATGTTGAGTCAACACAATGTCTCGGAAGTATCTCCCATTCCATGATTGTCCTTGTTCTTTGACGACCCACATCAACCTTTTCACCGTGAACATCAAAAAGATACCAACACATCGTTCAGATTTTGATCTCTCTCGAATCTTCAGTTCTTGCGGAATGTCATCAGTGTTAAGAGCCCAAATTCTGTCGTTCTGAAAGTTGGGACGACGAATCTCATAAATAAAAAATTCATCTGAAGGAGTTAAGAAAAGGAAATCATCTGTTGTCCACTCGCTCAAAAACTCACAAAACCACATGCGATCCTCCACATTTTTCTGCGACAGTTATGGCGCTGGAACCTGATGAAAAGCCTTGGCACCAATGGAGTGAAGAAACCTGTGGATGCTTGCAAGACTCTTTTTCTTCCCTCGAATCCGTTCAATCTCCTTTTGAAGCCCGCGGATACTTTTTTTCTCTCTAGCAAGCGACTCGGTGATGATTTCCTTGCTTTCCTGAGACAAGCTTTCTGCCACTTGAGCAGGCCGGCTGTCCATCTCGCAGTCAAATGGATCACGATTCCAACTACGTTTGACAAAGTCTTCAGATCTCTTCAAGTATCTGGCAACCCAGGATTGGGATATGGTTCCTGCCGGCTGATCTTTGGCGATGCGAAAAGTGATGGCCATAATGCGGCATATCCACCTCAATTTCTCTGAATCATTCACCAAAGACATGTTTCACAAAATCTGTAATAAAACGAGAAATAATTATTAGATTACCATAAAATTTGGTATTTGAATAAGCAATTAAATGTACTTTCCTACTGTATTAGTGATTTTAGTTAGTGACGACCCAGTTATGCTGCGCACGGTGGGGGCTAAGGTGTTGGAACACCCTGTAGGGCACAGTACAGTTATTTGAGTTAAGGTACAATTGCCATTTAATGTACCCGACAGGATATACTATACATGGAGGGAGTGAAGAGTCAGATTGGTTGATATTACTATACACATTACAGGGTGCAGGCCGCAGCACGCGGGAATGTCACTTAGCCGCGGCGACCCTATGCTACTGGTTCTGTCTTTACTGGCTGGTCTCGGTTTACCTCGGGGTGCCACTGGTATAGACACAGTACTCTAGTATATCACAGTCACCTAGTCGGTCATGTTCGCTGACCCTTGTCTTCTGCCCTGGTGTTTATATTCACTGATGGTCACTTTATATTATATTGTCACTGTTTTATTGTCACTTCCCCTTTATGCTTATATTCATTGATTGTCACTTTACATTATATTGGCACTGCTCTACTGTCACTTTCACATCTGTCCATTCACTTAGTCTCTGACACGACTTCAGGGATAAGGGCCGTCGGCACTAAACCACTTGTCCCTGGGGTTAGTGAAGATGGCACCCGGGCATGGGAGGGGGCCCCTCCGGAGAGCTCTCCTGCAGGAGACAATATACAGCTCTCGGGGGCATCACTGCCCGGGCCTGCTTCATAGCTGGGGTGCAGGGAGGCCCTACCATATGAGGGCGTCGACCTGGTAAGTGGCCTGCGGGGCTGGGGCCAAACAACTTCAGGAGGAGGGCCTGCTGCCTTTTACTCTGGACGGAGGGCCTGCGGGGAGTGAGGCCTGAGCAGTCCTGCTTTGGGGCCTGCTGGCTGGCCCTGGGAGACCAGATGCTGTGGTCGCCTACAGAGTGGGGCGCCGTCAGGAGTGGACTGCAGCACCTCTTCTCTCGGGCATCTGTCAGGGGCTGGCATCGTCTAGGGGTCGGCTGCAGGGCCACCACTTCGGTAATGGCAGCACCTCCGGGGAACCACACCTGGAGGGAAAGAGTAAAGGGCGTCCCACGCAGCCGACAGGTAGTGAGCCGGCCGCGCAAGGGACCTTCTCCCCCAAGAGAACCCTAGAGACTGCAGGTGAAGGGCATACGGTGGCTGCTCCTTCCCCCACACATACACTGGCCATTGTGGCAGTTCCACAGTCTCTGAGGGTAGCAGCAGAAGGACGTACGGTGGCCGTTCCTTCCCCCACACGGACGGTGGCCGTTGTGGCGGTGCTACTCCCGAAGGCAGAAGAGGTGGATGAGGGATGTACGGTGGCCATTCCCACCCCCCCCCGACACGTATGGTGGCCATTATCGCGGTTCCACTCCTGTCTTTGCCTGTCGGTGTGTGCTCAATAGCTAGCACGCTGAGGCTATCTCCAGGTGTGGCTGTAGCTGAGGGGCGTATGGTGGCCGCTCCCTCCCCCACATGGACAGTGACTGTTGTGGCGGCACTACAAGGGGAAACAACTGAGGGGTGTACGGTGGCCGCTTCCTCCCCGGTACATACGGTGGCCGTTACCGCGGTGTTGTTTGGGACTGTACCTGGAGCAGTCCCACCCCAAACCTGGTGAGGGCTGCTCCGTTCATAAGGTAGTCTCTCATTCCTGTGTTGTTGTCGTTGGGTTGGTTGAGAGGAAGAAGGACTCAAGGTAGGGGCGCCCCGGCGCCCTTCTCTCACTGGGTCAATCTCACCCTGACCTGGCCCACCGTGGTGTCCTCCTGGGGTGGTGGTAGGGCTGCGGCTCGGCAGCGGGGTGGGGGGTGTCTGGGTGGGGTGTCCGGCGGCGGCGGTGTGTATTTTAATGCGAATGAATGTGTTTGAGTGGATGAGTAAATTGGGAGTGTGTCGCCCTGTCTCGGCTACCTCTCTTTCCTTTGGGAAAGCAGCCTAGGTATATAGATGATAAAAATGGTTTTAATACACGAGACAGTACGAGCCTGACTTATTCATGTAAAGATACAATTAGGTATGAACAATTAGGTAAGAACACACACACGACTCAAGTGACGAAACAATTTCTTTCTTAGTAGTAAGTAACAGCAAACAGCATTATCACCTCTGTAACTTCATCTTATCGGCCATAACTCAGCGTCTTTGTGATGGTTATAATGATAAAATTTTATTTCCTTACTGTAATGTAATTAGCTTGTTGACTGGGTTCATGGTTCTTGTTTGGTTCATATGGATATCATGAGCCACTGTGGAGATGGTCAAATTCTTCCAGTTACCGTAAAAAAACGTTGTATATACTTGAAATATTACCATAGCAACGGCCAACTAATAGGGATTTATGTTTTCTTGATATTTGCAATACTTCTTGTTATTGTTCCTTTTCAATTTTTTTTTTATTTAATGAATAGGAGAGAGAAGTTTTCATTCAAGAAAATTGTAATGCTTCATGTGGGACATTATGTAATAAAGTAATACATAAAAGCATAGAAAAAAAGTAAATGCAGTTAGATGAAACAAAAATGAATCAGTAATTTCTCTCTCTTCCGTCTGTATCTGTTACACGTTGCAGGTGTGATGGGAGAGAATCCACCAGGCGGCTGCAGATGCCAGGACGTCGACATATTCCTTCCGGCACTTTTTTCGCACTTCTCACTACTGATGCTTTGGTTTTGTTATCCATCTGCCATTTCTGCACCATTGTACCCCATGTTTTAAACTGTATTACAGTCACATCCCTTAGATGGCCACTCCTTCAGTGGTATTTCAGGATGGAACGCAAAACCAGTCTCTCATTACCCTGCATGTATGGACTGGCGAACAGTGGTGAACCAGCCCTATGTGGTCGGACCCAGGACTAACTTAAGCCCTAACGGCAGGAAGGAGCAATGTTTCTAACGGCCGTATTCTTAGTAGATCCCATGTCTTAAGGGAATCCCTTGGTAACATCGCCGTATTCTTAATCATGATCATTCCCTTCTCATGCACGAAAGGATTCCCTTGATTGCAAATATTATTGGAATTTATATGGAAATGGTTGACTCTTCCCTTCGCGGATCCCATGTAATATTTTTTGTATTATTTTACCTTCATTTTACGTACGTGTTGAAAGGAATAATTAACCTCTATACTGTAATTTTATTAACATTATTTATTCCGTAATGATGTAACGCCATGCATAGAGGTATTCTTTTACAAGAATATATTTGCATCCAATGGATTTTCGACCTCCACAACAACACAACAAGATTATTTTGTCTCCATGCATCTCAACTCTTTCAACATTTGATGTAGCATTATTCGGTAAGTACAACTATTTTTGGGATATGACATTGTTTGAATTGGTTATGTGAGTGAATCTAAAAAAAAAAAAAAAAAGTAACGAGAACTGCGTAGATGATCTTGGTACTGCAAACTGACTATACCCAAATCGTCTGGTGGCAGACTAGCCCACGATACAGCTTATATTGAACAGTATGTTAATAGTGTATTTTTAAAATCTGTATTATGTATAAATTTTTCACCAACTGAATAGATTATGAAGTATTTTTTGCCCAAACCATTTCAATTCTGTTCGTTATTCAACTTCAACTTTGAGATGGTGTACTGTACGGTATAGCAATCTGTGGGGAATGCTATGGATATCAGGGAAAATGTGTAATTAAAGCTATAACTTATTTTACAGTAATGGTAATACAGTCGTATAAAAAAAAAAATAGTACTTAGGTTTTGTTGGGTTAGGTTAAGGGGAGCATCTGGAAAGAAAGTGGTTATGGTATTTCTGTGTTAAATATCAATGTATTGCTATATATATATATATTTTCTATGATATAAGTAAAAAAGATGTATCAACGTCAGACTCTAAACCCCTTTCTACCCCCTCCCCCCTTTCTCTGCCCCATACCCCTTCCCAAAATTTCAAAAATGATATATAGGTATCTCCATTATTATTGGCTCCTACACCGTTAAAATATTGTGGTTAAGTGATGATATGATGATCTTCAACTCTCCTGTTCATGATTTTTATACATTCCTCTTCTCGATTTTTTTGTGTGAATTTTAATCTATCTATCTATCTATCTATTGCCAGACACCATAATCCCATAAAGGGTGGCCATTTGACTTTGAGTTATTTGTTTTACGGGGAGGGGCACTAACCCTCCACCAACCCACTCGCTGACACGTAGGGAGCACGTATGGTTTGGTTATATGGTTGCCACCCAGCGTTGTAAATGGTTTCTTGGCTTACAGGAAACCATTTGGCTTGTCACTCAGTGTAAATCCACCTGTAAAGGAAAGAAAAGCAATAAGAAGTGAAACTTTTTTATACTGAATCAAAAATCAATAATCATATGTCATAAATTGTTCTTCCTACTAGTTTTATTTCACTTCAATCAAGCAAAAACTCCCTGAAATGTTTCCATTTGAACATTTAAAACTGATGTTTTTAGAATTTAAACTCAGTTCATTTTTTCCTTCAGTCCATATCCCCTTTGGCCCTTTTCCTCACAGAACCACAAATCTCACCCTCTACCGATATATCTCCAGTTTGTTTACCCGGTTACCATCTCCTTACAAACTTCCATAACAAAGGTGGAACCTGTTGTTATATCAAATCCCAATATGCATTTGACACTATTTTAAACTTCATTCAGTTTTGATTACTCATTATATAAATTAAATTGTCAAAACATTACCAAATATATTTGAGTAGTTTATCGTTCACCCAATGCTTCTTCGGAACCCAGTGTATTTGATTCCATATCCACTCAGTTGAGTAACCTTGACCTTGCCCTTGGCCCCGAAATTACCATTTTGGGTGATTTTAACATACATAATGTTGAATGGTTATTGCATTCTGCCCGACTGACGACGCTGGTCTAGAGTGCGAGCTGTTTGCGGAATCGTTTAATCTCACCCAGTTGGTAAAGCAACCAACCAGAATACCTGATAATCCTGACCATAATGCCCATCTCTCGGATTTATTCTTAACAAATAATCCAGATCAATACAGGATAGAGGTACTGTCACCACTTGGATCCTCTAACCACAATCTCATCAAAGCCTCATTAGTTAACCCTCCCACACCTCCCCGTTCTGAACCTGTCAGGGTGACATGATGGCACTTTGATAGGGCAGACTGGGATGGATTTAGAAATTATCTTGCTGATGTTCCATGACAGTCTTTCTTCTCTAGTGATCCCAATTCTACCCAGTCCCACATTTGTGACTTAATACTAGCTGGTATGGATTTATTCATACTAAGTCAACATTTCACTAAAAGATCGAACACTCCAAAATGGTTTGATGGCAACTGTGCCAGAGCAACAGCCCAAAAGTCATTAGCATATAACTCATACTTAAAATCAAAAACATATAAATCACACTCCCAATTTAAAATTGCTAGAAATCATGCAAAAGCTGTATTAAATCTATCTAAATCAAACTTTCTTCAAAAGCAAGCATCAAAACTTCTTAACAACCCTAATGACAATAGAATATTCTGGTCAACCCTTAATTCTTTCAATAATAACTTTAACTAGTCATCTTCCATTCCCCCACTAAAATCTTCAGATGGCGACATTACAAATGACCCACGTGGGAAACAGATATCTTTGCCAGTACCTTTGCCAGAAATTCTACCATAGACGTTACTAGCCAGAATTTCCCAGTACTGGAACTTGATTCTCCCGAAATTGCCCCACTTAAAATACAGA
This sequence comes from Coenobita brevimanus, assembly GCF_032717465.1. Lineage (NCBI taxonomy): Eukaryota > Metazoa > Arthropoda > Malacostraca > Decapoda > Coenobitidae > Coenobita > Coenobita brevimanus. The sequence continues at coordinate 32,734,622 of NC_137047.1, forward strand.
CGAGATTCGTAAAATCCATCCTAAACAATTTACCTACCAACAAAACTCCAGGCCCAGATGGAATTCCATCAATTGTTTTGAAAAAGTGTTCCCCTGAACTTGCCTCTGTCCTAGCTAAATTATTCAGACTATGCATACGTACTTCTTTATTCCCAAATTCATGGAAAGAAGCCAATATGCATCCAGTTCCGAAGAAAGGAAGTTCGTCTGACCCCTCCAGTTACAGACCAATAGCTGTCACATCTTCTCTTGGTAAGGTATTTGAAACTTTTATTAATAAGCACATTGTTAAACATGTTGAATCCAACAACTTAATTAGTGATAGACAATATGGTTTTCGCCAAGAAAGATCCACCATTGACATACTCAATCTCCTAACTCATATCATCCATCAATCAATTGATCTTTTTGGAAAAACTCATGCAGTAGCTCTTGATATTTCTAAAGATTTCGACAGAGTATGGCACCGTTCCCTGCTGTTCAAACTCCCTTGCTATGGACTAACGTCTTTTGTTCCTTTGATTTCTTCATATCTTAGTGACAGGAAAATAAGAGAAAAAGTAGATGATGTATATTCCAATTTCCACTCAATTAACGCCGACGTCCCGCAGGGATCAGTTCTGGTATCAACCCTATTTCTGGTTCATATTAATGATCTCTTATCTGCCACCCACAATCCCATTCACTCATATGCAGATGACTCGACACTATATAGTTCATTCACACTCAGACATCCATTTACAAAGTCTAATATCTCTACCTCTCAACTCAGTACAGCCATCTCCATAAATCAAGATCTATCTACAATCAGTGAATGGGGACAAAACAACCTTGTCTCTTTTAATGCTAGTAAAACTAAATATATACAGTTTACTAATAGACAGATATTGCCAGATTCGTACATTACCTTCAGTTCTATTAATATTCCCATCTCCAAAAGTATTGAAATTCTTGGCGCCTCACTTAACAGTGCCCTCAGCTGGACCTCTCATGTCAGATCACTTGCTAAACCCGCCTCAAAGAAACTTGGATTACTGTACAGAGTCTGTAACTTCTTCGCCGATGAGCAGTTAGCTATAATTTATAAGAGTCATGTGCGCTCTCAGCTTGAATATTGCTCACCCTTGTGGAATGGTTGTGGAGAGGTTGCATTAAGACAACTAGACAAAATTCAGAATAAAGGTGTTAGAATCATTAACAACCCTGCGATTATATATAAACTACCTCTCCTGCAAGTAAGCAGGAATGTTGCCTCCCTTGCATTATTTTACAGATATTTTTTTGGCAAATGCTCAGACGAAGTTGCGTCTATGGTGCCACCTCTCCATGCCTTCCCTCGTGCTACATGGGCATCTGGTAGCGCTCATGACTGGAATGTCACTCAGCCAGAATTCTTTCATTCCCCGAACTGCATCTCTCTGGAACTCGCTTCCCCAGAGTTGTTTCCCTCCAAATTTCAACCCACAACTGTTCAAGTCTACGTGTTGCAGATATTTTATGAACAGAGGACACGAGTAATCTGGTGTATGGATTTTTTTTTTTTACTCATTTGTTTTTCCTTCCTCCGTTCTGTTACTTATATAGATATAAAAAAAAAAAAAAAGATAAGGGCCCCATTCTAATCAGTTTACCACCCAACCTAGGTACATCTGTTTTACACTTTATTCCAGTATTATTGTAGTTTCATCATCATCATTATTCTGATATCCTTTCCCACCCAAGGGCAGGGTGAGGAGTAGCAATGTCCAGACAGCCCAAATTTGCCCAGTATAATGGGCCATGCTTCCATTCACTCATCATTCAAGCCCTGGGAATCCTGGCTCTATCGGATTCGCCAAAAACATTCACCACGTTCTGTAGCTTCACGTAAACGTATCCCATTGAGTCAGTCCGGACGCTGCCACTTTAAAAAGGGGTGCCAAAATCCCAGATCATGCACTTCTCCTCACAACATTCATCCAGCCAGCTCGATCTCTTGTCAGTGTTGTAGTTTCATATAATTTATTTAAGAAGTGAAGTCTTTCTTTGGTGACTAATTATAGAACTTCACCCACATAACTAACAATAGTAGCTAGTCTGTATGATGTTATTTACATAATTACCTGACACCTGACTTTTGGTAGAATCTCAACAGTCATGTGAAGCAACTGTTATGTGAAGCCATTGCGTAATATATTTGGAAAATTAACAAAAAAAAAAGGTAAAAAGGATAAACAGTTTAACAATTGGCAGAGAACTACTTACAGATATTTTTACTCCAGATTGGCATTATGGATCCCGACATGGACTTTGACTTCCCTCATGCACGATGGTTATTTTATCAGAATATACATGGTATGTTTGGAGATGCTGAGGGAAGAGAAAATGTTATGGGGGACATCAAAGGGTACGGCGTGTTCGCAGGGTAATAAGTGATCGTATGAATCCATTCATTGCTATGGAAGATGAAGAGTTTACAGCAAGATTTCCCCTGCAGAAAGATACGATGCATAGTCTCATCCAAGAGATACAAGACGAACTTCTGGTGACTCATGATAGAAAAGGTTACTATTGGCTGTTCCGTTGTCAGTGCTGGTTTTATGTTTTTGCTGGCAATTATGTTTCTCATTAATTTTTCTTGATTCTAATACTGCATACAGATGTCACCCAACAGTTGATAAGCTTTTGAAGTAATATTTTTTCCTAAAGGTTAAAAACATATATATTTTACTTTGTCTTAAAATGCAGTATAATATATACTGTTCACTTTCGAAAAACAGTACCGTATCATCAGCTTACAGGCATATTGGTACCTTGCACATTTTATCCTCCATAATCAGTTCTTCTCCTTCCATGTGAGTCCTTGTTTTCAGCTCTATCACACCATCCTCCAGCAACTTACTGTACCTCACACTTCATAAATCCATGTAAACATTAGAGTTATTCAAGTCACACTCTATTCTCAAAAAAGTAATGTATTTCTCTGGTGTTGCAGGTGTCCCCATTCCCCCCCTCACCTCCAGGTGCTCATTGGTGTAGCAAGTATGGCAAATGAGAGCCATCAAACTGTGATAGGAGACTGTTACAGTGTGTCACAGTCCAGTGTCAGCCGCTGTCTTTCAAGGGTGTCACGTGCAATTGCAAGACGCAGGGAGACTTACGTCAAATTTCCTGATGCAAATGCTGTACGACAAACTGTCGATGACTTTTATGCAATTGCTGGCATGCCGGGTGTGATACGGTGCATTGATTGCACCCACATACCTATTTTAAGGCCAACATGCAACAACTCTGAACTCTATCGTTGCCACAAAGGCTATTTTTCCCTTAACATACAGGCAATTTGTGATGCAAATTTATTATTTACTAATGCTGTTGCACGTTGGCAGGGAAGTGTCCATGATAGCAGAATTTTTGAGAACAGCATAATTTGCCAAACATTAGAAAAAGGCACTTACCAAGGCTATCACCTTGGTGACAGTGCATATCCTTGCAGAAAATATCTGTTGACACCAATACCAACACCTAACGATAGGCCTGTAGACCATCAGGTAGAGGCATATAATAGGAGTCACATTAAAGCACAGAATACAATTGAAAGGGCTTTTGGAGTTCTGAAGCGGAGATTTGCATCATTGAGAAAATTGATGAGGGCAAAATTGAGTACAACAAAAGCAATAATTGTTGCAGCAGTAGTATTACACAACTTGGCGGTAAATACCCAGATTATACAGGATGTTGATATACGTGATGTCCGGGCTAATGAGGCACAAGAATATGGTCCTCAGAATGTAAGAAGGAATATCCTTGGCCATGCTAAGCAAGAACACATTATCCGAACTCACTTTTAGGACTTTCCTCCCCGTTCCCTTGCTCGCTGCCGTCGTGGGGGGCTTCGGGGGCATCGACAGGGGCTTGATGTGTGGGGAGCTCTAGCAGGGTACCTTCATTCCCTCCACAGACGTGGAGGCCTGGTTGCAAGATGACCTTCCAGTGCATTCTTCTCTCCCCTCTCCCCCCTCATTGGGCCGCAGTCATTGCCTCAACTAATTTTGCAAGGCACTTTTCTTTTTCTATCACCTCTTCTTTTGTCTTCTCCTGTTTCTCTGTATGCTATCATTTGGCTTTAAATGGCGTGGACTTTTCCACATTCATAAAAATTCTCATCATTGACCACGCATAAGTTGTAACAGGAAGGACTGGGTGTGCCCTTGGGCTATTGTCTCGGCCAGTAGTGGGGGTCATGGTGGTTCGGCACCGCCCCAGTGTGCGGGCCTCTGCAGAGAGACCCTCTTTGGAGGCGGGACCGCTGCTGGGCTGCAGCTGTCGGTTCCGGGGGTGCCGTGGCTCAGCGGTGGGACTCCAGTCTTTGGCTGGTGACCCTTCGCTGATGAGCCTTTTCTGTTTCATATACCATTATGGATTTGGATATTAGTTTCCTCTTCCCCAGCTCTGCCGCCGACCTGACCCAGGTAATGACCTCAGCTTCTCTTTGGGACGTCCCACCGACTAACTCCACTTTTCCATCACTTTTCTCCTCCTCCTCACCTCCTTCCTCTTCTACTCCTCCAATTTCTGCCCAGTCCTCATCTGCTAGCTCCTCCTGTATCATTACTCTAGAACCTTATCTTCTTCTTACCTCATCTACGTTTTCCATGCATATCTCTCGCCCTCGTCCATCTCTGCTCCCATTTCCTAAGCAAACAGAACATGACAAATTCCAAGCTTTGTTCGGCCCCCAGACCTGGACCAAGTTTTTTGACATTCCCTCAACTGTCCCTCTAGCAGGCAATGACCTGCTTTTTCAGTGTTGCCTATTGAAGCAGGTGGGCAAAGATGTCCAATTTACATCTCGTCCAGATGGCTCTCGTATTTTAACAGTTCAGTCTGAAGAACAAGTGATCGCCATGACCAGTTTACTTAGTCCTGCCGGTACACCGATTATTGTAACAAAAAACGTTCCCCTCAATTCTTGTATAGGAACAGTCTTGGTTCCCACTTATGTTGGTCTTGGTGACCGTCAGTGGCCAGAGTGTTCTCCTCTTATCCAGGAGATTTTAGAACTCAAGGGTCCTAAAGTTGTTATGGTACAATGTTATTTGCTTCCTCCTATGCATCGCCGCCACTATTCTTTAAATTTTGCAAAAATCCATTTCGACAGCCATATCTTACCTACCACTGTTATGCTTAGTGGTCTCAAGCTAAACGTTAAAGAATCTCCCTCAGTCCCTCGTCAATGCTGTGCTTGCTGGAAGTTTGGACACCCCCTGAAAATGTGCAGATCCACTCCTATGTGCCGCCTTTGTTCATCTTCAGATCATAAGGATGATGAATGCCCCTCGTATCATCACTGCCGTCCTAATTGTAGAGGTGAGCATACCGCTACTGATCATCATTTTCCTTCATACAAATTTGAATGTGAGGTTCTCCGAATCCAACTGTCCACTGGACTCTGCCGGGCTGAAGCTCGCCGGGAGGCACGATGTCAAGGCTATACAGATGTTACTGCCACAGCCTATTGTCTCTATTCTTCTGTTGCAACCTCAGGTGTCTTTGTCACTTCCTCGTCCTCTCCCTCGTTTTCTTTACAGCCTTCTTGTTCTCTTTCTGCAGCCCAATCTTTGTCCGTTTCTCTCTCAACCACCTCTTGCCCTTCTTCGTCCACCCCTATTCTGTTTTCAAATTCCTTTTCAGTTCTCGGTTCCTCTACTTCCCTCTCTTTCCTCTACCCCACCTACGTCGTCATCTACTTCCGCTCCCGTGTCGCATCCTTCCCGTTCTCGGCCACGCCCCTCCCACCCTGCCACTCCCCTTCAGTCGGTCAAGAAACGTAAAGCCCATCGTGGGTCGCTTCCTTTTCCCCAAAAGCACTGCATGTCTCCTATCTCCTCCAGATCTGACTTCTGTCCACTTCGTCATGCATCTTCGGGTGACAGTTCTCCCGAAACTATCCAGAAAGTTACACGGTTTCTTCAAGATACTTCTTCACCATCGTTTGTTCCAACCACTTCTGCAACCGTCCTCATTTCCACTTCTACAATTACCATTTCTGCCGATGTTCACTCCCCTCCTGTCACTCTTCCTTCCACTCCTCTTCCCCCTGAGGCTGCAGCCTCTACATCTTCTACTTCATCTATAATCTCTCCGTTACCTCCACCTTTCTCTTCTTCCCCCACCTCAACTTCAAGCGAGCCTATCGTCAAATCCGTTTTAGACCTTCCTTTCCCTCCAGGGGAAGAAACCCCCTTCCCTCGCTGCCGTTCTTCTTTGCCCGAGTCATGCCCTTCCACCATTCAGTTCTCCAGTGGTTCTTCGATACCCACTATACTTGCTTAAAGGTAGCTTCTTCAACAACAAACATAGTCCAGTAGAAAGTCTTTATGCGAGGCAGGTTATCCTTCACTTTATAGACGTCGCACATTACTTTCTCTTCGTAATTTCTTGAGACAACATCAGTTTCAGTCCTCTTCGGTGTTCAAAAACATTCCTTTATTTTCCTCCTGTACCATAATTTCCCTTATTTTCCTCCTTTACCATAATTTCCCTTATTTTCCTCCTTTACCATAATTTCCCTTATTTTCCTCCTTTACCATATTTTCACTGTGATGCAACTTAGTGCCATATGGTCTTTGTTACCTGGTGCTACCTTTTCATTTCATTTTAGGACTTCCTATTTGGGACAGTGTAGGTATAGGTACGGAGACAAGGAGAGATGTAAAAGTGTATGTAGGATAATGTGGACACTTTTGGTTGTGATTACCCCAGTTGTATATATTTATTGTGTTCTGTTTCTAGAGTTAGGTATGTAAATATATAGGCTATTTTGACAGCATGCCTTTGTTCCCCACATATACCTGAGTAAGTTGTATTCTATATATCTATGACAGCTATGCACACGAAGTATGTATGTGTGTGCAGATGTGCATGTAATGTGTATATCTATTGTGTTCTATTTCTAGGGTTTGACATGTACTTATATTTTTACAGCATGCCAGTGTTCGTGACACATTCCTGAATAATTTGTATATACTGTATATATCTCTACTGTGTTCTGTTTCTAGGGTTAGACATGATCGAATATTTTTACAGCATGCCAGTGTTCCCCACACATACCTGAGTGACTTGTGTGTGTGTATATATATATATATATATATATATATATATATATATACATAATATTAAAAGCTCGATTAACCGTAATGCATGGGGATTCTTCCATTCCGGATATGGAATTTTCTGAATGACCGGATGTTACTCTTAGAAATTTTCTGGGAGGTCAAACAAATGAAATAGGACCAAACTTGGGACTTTATGTCATATAGTACATATTCAGTATTAGATACAGTACACTTAAGATACAATACAGTACGCTACAATACACAAAAAAGACAGCAATAGAAATTGTACAGGACTGAACACAAACCAGCAAACATTACCAAAAATGAATTAAAGAAAAATTTAGCGTATGTTACAGGCCAAAATAATTTTGAAAACTTAGCTACTACTTTATCCTGTAGGCACAGTAATCAAGAATTATAGGGTGATCATCAGGATCATGGGATGAGGATTCAGACAGTGGAGACGGAGAAGTGGAAGGAACAAGGTCAGAAGCTGAAGTGGAAGGAACTGGGTCAGAAGCTGAAGTGGAAGGAACTGGGTCAGGAGCTGAAGTGGAAGGAACTGGTCAGGAGCAGAAGAAGTGGAAGGAGCAGGATCAGGAGCTGAAAAAGTAGAAGGAACAGGGTTAGACGACTGGTATCCAGAATATTTTCGACCCCATGGCAGATTGAATTTGTGTTCTGGTTATACAGATGTGCCGATGCATCGGATGCTGGTTAATCGAGCTTTTACTGTGTATATATTTACAGCATGCCAGTGTTCCTGGCACATACCTGGATAATTTGTATATACTGTTTATATCTATTGTGTTCTATTTCCAGGGTTAGACATGTACATATAGTTCTACAGCATGCCAGTGTTCCCAACACATACCTGAGTAACTTGTGTGTATATATATATATATATATATATATATATATATATATATATATATATATATATATATATATATATATATATATATATATATAATCACTTGTGTTCTAGGTGAGAGCTGTGGAAATGAGTTATCTGAGGGAAGCGTGTGGAATTCCATGGAGAGACAGATTGACAAATGAGGAGGTGAAAGAGTGTTATGATGTTGATGTAGATTTGATTGAAAAGGTTAAGAGGAATACTCTAAGGTGGTTTGGCCATGTGGAGAGAATGGAGAATGAAAGATTGAACAGGAAGGTATATGTGAGTGAGGTGGGTGGGGATAGGGGTAGGGGCAGACCAAGGTTGAGATGGAGGGACAGAGTGCAGAGGTATATGAGAGAGTCGGTTGCGAGTCGGGAAGAGGCCAGTTGGATGACGGGGGATAGGGCGACATGGAAGTGATTTGTTTGGGGCCACCCCGTGCGGGATTAAGGCGTCAGGCAATAGATAGATAGTGTTCTGTATAATTATATATTTTTACAGCACGCCAGTGTGTTTTTCTTTTCACCTCAACCACTTTTGGAGTAATTTCTTGCTGGTTACAGTTGGCCCATATACAGGTCTGTTGTTTGTGGGTGGCTAAAATAAAACTACTATTCTTCTTTAAAAGAAAAATGTACTGTACACTGTATTTTGATATACACAAAGTAGTACAAAATGTGAGAGTTCCAGTAATGTACTACAGTACTTAATATTAACAGGCATTAGACAGTGTTTAGTCAAGGTTTCAATACATATAACACAGTCATCTCACTTCCAAAAACCTGCCAATAATGTACTACAGTACTTCCTAATAATATTTACAAGCATCAGATAATGTTTTGTCAAGGTTTCAATGCACATGATATCTAGAGTCTTTCTCGAGAGGCTAACAGTACTACAAACAACACTCGTGAGTAATTAGTCTCTGCTGTGTACTGTTGAGAAAATTTATAAATTCTCGTCCTTAGAGAATCGACGAAGTAAGCCGGCATAAAGTAAAACTTACTGCTAGATTTTCACAAGTTAATTCCTTGTCTCTATTTTCAAGTATCCAGCATTTCTAATTCGCAAATTCACATCCCCCCGTGACATCTGGCGACCTCGCCAAGATATTAACTCCTAGCTCTAAAGTTATTAACGAGATAATACTCACTCAGTCACACCTAGGTATTTATCATTAAAGTCTATAGGCACTATCTTACTGGTGGTTATTGATTAATTTCTATTAATTTTACATAATGGTTTTCCCACTCAGTTGCATTTTTTCCAATTTTCTTTCTTTACCAGTTTAACTAGATAAAACTGGTCACCACCAACCTGTGGCTATATTCTTTACTTTTGATTATTGGCATTTCTCTGCAAAATAGCAGTCAGTACTCAGTCTTTAGTCTACTCAGCCTTAGTTGCGTTAGCATTGTGGCTACTAATAAATATGTACAGGAAGCCAAAGATATGGGGCTTATTGACCCCCAACAAATAAAAAAGTATGCTCTCACTGTTTAGTTATGACCAGCAACGTGAGAATGATGCCCGTGAAAAGCTTCAAATTCAGCATGAGGAACGCGAGAGAGAATGTGAACACGAGCGAGAACAACGTGAACACGAGCAAAAACAATGCGAACAATGCGAGAGAGAATGTGAATACGAGCAAGAACAACGTGAGAGAGAACATGAATACGATCTAGAACAACATGAAAGAGAATGTGAATACGAGTGAGAACAACGAGAACACGAACGTGCCGAGTGCAAGGCACATGAGAAACATGAATTTGAGATGATGAAGCTCAAGCGAGACTCCTTGGCTTCAGACACATCTGGTGCAGCTAACCCAAGCTCCACAAGCACTCTCCCTATACATGTTCTGGTGACCCCACGCATCAAGCTTCCTCCATACAAGGAAGGCGAGCGAATAGAGCCATTCATAGCTCGTTTCGAACACATAGCTCAGCTGTATCAGCTGGATGAGGCAGCTAAGCAGCTCCAGTTTCTTAGCTTGTTTAAGGGCCCTGCCCTCGATATTCTCCACAGAATTCGTGGAGACAATATCACGTATGAGATGATGAAGACCGCACTAATTCCAAGCATATGGTCTCACAGTTGATGACACCAGGAGTCAGTTTATGAGGGTGCATCTACAAGAAAAGGAGACTGCTGTTCAGTTTCTTGATCAGCTTACTGCTTGCTTAGATGAGCGGATGGAGAAAGATGAAACTCCTCCCACGTGAGAGGGGTTAATTGACCTTATGCTGCCCACGCAACTAGAAAAGTCATGGCCTGCTGAGCTTATGGCTCAGCTTGCCAGGTAAGGGATGCCAGCCAAATGCTGGAGAAGGCTGATGCATTCTTCACTACGTACCCGTATCAACCTCGTAAGCAACTCACCTGGAACAGGAAAGCTGACAAATCTGGGAAACTGTCTCAGACTGAACCTCAGCAACAAGGCTGTTCTCAGAATTATGGCCAAGGTCCAAACAAACCGCAGAAGAAGGACCAGGGGCAAAATACCCACAAACCTGAGTTGAAGCAGTATGACAAGCAGAACCCTAACCAGCAGCAGTACTGGTATTTCAAGCAGCAGCAGAGCAAGGACAAACCACGTAACCCTCAGTCAGGACAATTGACTTTAGTGTATCAGAGGCAGGATGCAAATGCAGCCATCATTCCTCAACAACGGTACGGTGGTGTCGTCCCTAGCAGCACAGGTATTTCCCCAGAGTTCACTAGTCCTCCAGCAACAGTGAACCTTCCTCCACAGGTGGTCAACGCTCCATCTTCCCAGACAGTGAGTACGACCCCTCAGGTATCTAATTCTCAGGGCACCATGTTTGCTGCATCGCTCATTCAGCAGCCTCATCAGTGGCTGGCTGCTTCCTCCACCAGCCCTCCCACAGGTAACAGTGCCTTCCTTGCTCAGCCAAGGTTTGTGGGAGGCGTTCCTGTAAAGGTCCTGAGAAGCAGTGGTTCCTCAGGTTGCTCTGTCAGGCAGAGTCTAGTTCGGCCTGAGGAATACACAGATTGACAGATCCAAGCTTAGCTTATTGATGGATCAGTGAGATTGTTCCCTGAGGCATGTATCCAGGTGGCATCTCCATTTTACACTGGTACGACATTTGCAGTTGTCATGCGAGAACCTTTATTTGACCTTATTATAGGCAACATAGCAGATGCCAAGTATAGTTGCACTGTAGATGACGCAGCTCAGACTTTGGCTGCAGTAACACGAGCCATGGCTGAGGCTCTGAACTGTATCACCCAGTTGACCATCGCAACGCCGCAAGATCTGATTCGTAGTCAAGATGTTGTCCAAGAACAACAGTCTGACCTGACACTTGCTGCTGTGCAGAAGAAACAAAAGGGTAGAGTGATTAACCCGCCCCGTCCTGTCGTCGTATGGGTACGTTGCAAAGATTTGCATTTGCCAGTCCCGGCGACATACCGGTATGTCGTGCAATTGCAAGGTCCCTAATTTGCACAATTTTCAATTTTCGCACGTAATTTTTTGTATGTATAAATGGGACACCTTCCTCTATTCCTCTACAAGATGCCAAGCAGGGACAATGCTTTACACCACATAACCTCCCCCCTCCCCCCATCACTCCATTGTCTCTGCAATTCACCTGTTACCAGTGACCTGGCCAATAAAGACATTCAGGGCCAGAGTGATTCCCCAATCAATGACAATGTGGAGGACAAGGTTTACATAGCATTACAGGAAGAAACAGTCAGAAATGATGATCAGGTAATGTGGGAAAAAAAAAAGGTCATGAATGGTGATTAGTTAGTGAGTGAAACAATGCTTATAATGCCTATATTACTGCTTGAAAACCAATATACTCTCATACTACATATAAATTCGTACCAAGTAAATAAATAAATACCGTTTATGAGTGGATAAAAGAGTTACCCTCCCATAGAACTCGTTTTCTGTGGTGCCAGCATGTTAGAAAACCCAGTCAGGTAAGGAGGAACTCCTACCTGGAATGAGTATTTTAAACCTCAGGTGAGCGATTTCTCTATGAATTTTCGATGTTTCTCATCAAAAGCGAAGGTTTTAGCCAAAAATTTTTTTTTCGAAAATAGCTCGGGACTGGGGGATGTCGGAGGGTCGGAAAACCTTGGGACGTGACGGGTTAAGTATTCATGGGGAGGTCAAGCCAGGTTCCTTCATAAACAAGGAAGGCTCTACCGTGAGTCACGAACACCCCAGGGTGAGGTTCGACTGCAGTTTGTCATTCCAGCAAATTTTGCCCAGCAGTGTTAGAATGGGGTCATTGTTCATCCTCAGGAGGTCACATGGGCAAAAGGAAAACCCAGGGCCGTATCCGTGCTGACTTTTTCTGGCCAGGAATGGGACAAGATATAGATAGCTTTGTGCATTCCTGCAATGTGTGTCAATGTACTACCAACCAGGGACATGTCCTTCCTGCGCCGTTTGAATCCATGCCCATGATCTCTGAGTCAGTTGAAAGAGAGGGCAGTGGTGATGTGGGTGCAGATCTGATGTCTTGCCCATTGGCCCCACAGGACACATTATGTCCAGGGCCTGTACATACATATGTATCGTAGGTTAAGGGGAAGTTTGAGATCCCCGTAAGGACAATCCGAGGCTGTGTTTGAATTACCTTGTGGTGTTTTGAGCTGTGGGCCTCTCTGAGGATTCCCAGAGAATGCACATTATCCACATGAGTGTTCACACCCACGTTGGGTGTTAAAATGTGACCTGCCCAAAATTGCGTAGGGTTTCTCAGCTTGCCAATATTAATCGTAAGTGTAGAGTTAGATTTAACCAGTAAACTATAAGGGTCCTTTGAGATTCTGTCCTGGGACCACGTTTCCTGGTTAATAATAATGTAGGTTTAACCAGTAAACTATAAGGGTCCTTTGAGATTCTGTCCTGGGACCACGTTTCCTGGTTAATATTGTATCCATTAAGAAGATAACAGTGTACTTTTTGTAACATAAGTACTGACTACTAGGCAGAGAGAGTAATTGTAATTTAATAAAGATTATTTCTTGCACTGACACTTTTGATGCTCCACCTTGATTGCTTTTGCAGGTGCAGCTGGTGGGTGTAGCAATTTTGTCATGCAGATCAGCTAATCCTCTCTACCTCATGCTGCCGCCTCTTCTCTTCTGCCTCGTCATCTCTATTTACTATTGATTTGTATTATATAATTTTACACGTAGGTACAGTTACACTAAACTGTCCCAATTATACCGTGTATTACATACATCACACTTTTTTTTTTTTTAAATAACAGAACAGAGGAAGGAAAAACAAATGGGGGAAAAAAAAATAATCCATACACCAGATTACTGGTGTCCTCTATTCATAAAATATCTGTAACAGTTAGACTTGAACAGTTGTGGGTTGAAATTTGGAGGAAAACAACTCTGGGGAAGCGAGTTCCAGAGAGATGCAGTTCGGGGAATGAAAGAATTCTGATAGGCAGAAGTTCTGCAATATGGCTGAGTGACATTCCAGTCATGAGCGCTACCAGATGCCCGTGTAGCACGAGGGAAGGCATGGAGAGGTGGCACCATGGACGCAACTTCGTCTGAGCATTTGCCAAAAAAATATCTGTAAAATAATGCAAGGGAGGCAACATTCCTTCTTACTTGCGGGGGAGGTAGTTTATATGTAATGGCAGGGTTGTTAATGATTCTAACAGCTTTATTCTAAATTTTGTCTAGTTGTCTTAATGCAACCTCTCCACAACCATTCCACAAGGGTGAGCAATATTCAAGCTGAGAGCGCACATGACTCTTATAAATTATAGCTAACTGCTCATCGGTGAAGAAGTTACAGACTCTGTACAGTAATCCAAGTTTCTTTGAGGCGGTTTTAGCAAGTGATCTGACATAAGAGGTCCAGCTGAGGGCACTGTTAAGTGAGACACCAAGAATTTCAATACTTTTGGAGATGGGAATATTAGTAGCACTGAAGGTAATGTACGAATCTGGCAATATCTGTCTATTAGTAAACTGTATATATTTAGTTTTACTAGCATTAAAAGAGACAAGGTTGTTTTGTCCCCATTCACTGATTGTAGATAGATCTTGATTTATGGAGATGGCTGTACTGAGTTGAGAGGTAGAGATATTAGACTTTGTAAATGGATGTCTGAGTGTGAATGAACTATGTAGTGTTGAGTCATGTGCATATGATGGGATTGTGAGTGACAGATAAGAGATCATTAATATGAACCAGAAATAGGGTTGGCGCCAGAACTGATCCCTGTGGCACGCCGGCGTTAATTGAGTGGAAATTCGAATATACATCATCTACTTTTACTCTTATTTTCCTGTCACTAAGATATGAAGAAATCAAAGGAACAAAAGACGTTAGTCCATAGCAAGGGAGTTTGGACATCAGGGAACGGTGCCATACTCTGTCGAAACCTTTAGAGATATCAAGAGCTACTGCATGAGTTTATCCAAAAAGATCAATTGATTGATGGATGGTATGAGTTAGGAGATTGAGTATGTCAATGGTGGATCTTTCGTGGCGAAAATCGTATTGTCTATCACTAATTAAGTTGTTGGATTCAAGATGTTTAACAATATGCTTATTAATTAAAGTTTCAAATACCTTACCAAGAGAAGATGTGACAGCTATTGGTCTGTAATTGGAGGGGTCAGACGAACTTCCTTTCTTCGGAACTGGGTGCATATTGGCTTGTTTCCATGAATTTGGGAATAAAGAAGTACGTATGCATAGTCTGAATAATTTAGCTAGGACAGAGGCAAGTTCAGGGGAACACTTTTTCAAAACAATTGGAGGAATTCCATCTGGGCCTGAAGCTTTGTTGGTAGGTAAATTGTCTAGGATGGATTTTACGAATCTCGTCTGTATTTTAAGTGGGGCAATTTCGGGAGAATCAAGTTCCAGTACTGAGACATTCTGGCTGGTATCATCTATGGTAGAGTTTCTTGCAAAGGTACTAGCAAAGATATCTGCTTTCCCACGTGGGTCATTTGTAATATTGCCATCTGAAGATTTTAGTGGGGGAATGGAAGATGACGTGTTAAAGTTATTATTGAAAGAATTAAGAGTTGACCAGAATATTCTATTGTCATTAGGGTTGTTAAGTAGTTTTGATGCTTGCTTTTGAAGAAAGTTTGATTTAGATAGATTTAATACAGCTTTTGCATGATTTCTAGCAATTTTAAATTGGGAGAGTGATTCAGATGTTTTTGATTTTAAGTATGAGTTATATGCTAATGACTTTTGGGCTGTTGCTCTGGCACAATTGCCATCAAACCATTTTGGAGAGTTTGATCTTTTAGTGAACTGTTGACTTGGTATGAATCAATCCATACCAGCTAGTATTAAGTCGCAAACGTGGGACTGGGTAGAATTGGGATCACTAGAGAAGAAAGACTGCCATGGAACATCGCAAGATAATTTCTAAATCCATCTCAGTCTGCCCTGTCAAAGTGCCATCGGGTTTGGAATGGGGAGGTGTAGGAGGGTTAACTAATGAGGCTTTGATGAGATTGTGGTCAGAGGATCCAAGTGGTGACAGTACCTCTATCCTGTATTGATCTGGAATATTTGTCAAGAATAAATCCGAGAGATGGGCATTATGGTCAGGATTATCAGGTATTCTGGTTGGTTGCTTTACCAACTGGGTGAGATTAAGCGATTCCGCAAACAGCTCGCATTCTAGACCAGCGTCGTCAGTCCGGGCAGAATGCAATAACCATTCAACATTGTGTATGTTAAAATCACCCAAAATGGTAATTTCATTGCCAAGAGCAAGGGCAAGGTTACTCAACTGAGTGGATATGGAATCAAATACACTGGGTTCCGAAGAAGCATTGGGGGAACGATAAACTACACAGATATATTTGGTAATGTTTTGGCAATTTAATTTATATAATGAGTAATCAAAACTGGATGAAGTGAAGTTTAATATAGTATTAACTGCATATTGGGATTTGATATAACAACAGGTGCCGCCCTTGTTTCGAAAATTTGTAAGGAGATGGTAACCGGGAAAACAAAATGGAGATACATCGGTAGAGGGTGAGATTTGCGGTTCTGTGAGGAAAAGGGCCAAAGGGGATATGGACTGAAGGAAAAAATGAACTGAGTTTAAATCTGTGGTAAGGCCGCAGATGTTGGTAAAGAATAAGGCCGCACCGTCACCTCTTCACCGAACTTTTCGCTCAGTTTGACCTGAGTACAGGATTTTTTAATGTTGTCACTGAGTTTTTTCCTCAAGCTTGCTTCTATTAACGTAAATACGAGGTTTTCGCTCATTGGCGACTGTAATTTTCTCCTGTAGCAGGATAGTACACACACCACAGTGTGAATCTTGTGTGACTGAGTTAGGATTTATATGTATGTATATCGTAAAATTTTTCTGAAGAAAAATTTGATTTTCATGGGGCATAATGTCACGAATTTGCGTGAGTGTATTCATACAAATTCGTGACATTGTACTTTAGTGAGAAAACCATGAACTCTAGTGGAATTCCCACTGGGCATCACTCAGTTCAGCTGGCCTCGTATTCAATTCAATCGGGATGGTTTTCAGAACATTTGTCACTGTTTCACAAGTGACCATTCTTACCCACGACATTAGTGCTTTCACTGAGTGATTTATTGTGAGCCTATATTGTTCTCCCTCTTTCCACTGATCATTGAGTTAGGCCACGCCAACATCCGGCAAACACGGCCATCCCCTACCTCTTATCCCAGTTTGAATTTAGTCAGCTTTGAGTCACCTCGAGGATAGGACCGTTTGTGCCCAGTGTAGGGCAGTGCCTCCGTTGTACAGTGAGTTCCTGAATCTCCACCTAGACGGTGAATTGACAAAGCGGGCTAACAGCGAAGAGCAGCGTTTTGATGTTAATCACAGGCGTCCAGACTTTTGTCTATATATATATATATATATATATATATATATATATATATATATATATATATATATATATATATATATATTATATATATATATATATATATATATATATATATATATATATATATATATATATATATATATATATATATATATATATATATATATATATATATATATATATATATATATATATATATATATATATATATATATATATATATATATATATATATATATATATATATATATATGACTGGTAGTTACTGGCTGGATAGAGTGGACATTGCTATACATGTGGGTGCTCGCACCCAGTTGATAGAAAATTGAGATGGGAATGATGAATTTTCCGTGAATCTTGAGGTGCATCAGGGGGTCACTCTAGAGCCCTTTTCTGTTTATCTTGGACCCTTGGGGTCTCTCACGTGACTTAAGGAATGGACTCCCATGGGAAATGTATGCTGATCACTTAGAGTCTAATCCAGACAATGAAAGGAAGGCAGAAGAAAGATTTAGGAAGTGGGAAGACGGAATTGGGTACAAGTGTTTGAAAGTAAATGTGGATAAAAAATAAGTGTTGATATCTAGGGCTGGTGACGGTACTGTTAAAGCAGATGGAGTGGGGATGTGAGTAGCTTGCCACAAGAATGTGGGAAGTACCGCCATCGTGTGCAGTGCTTGTAATGAGTGGGCTCATATGAGATGTGGTGGTATTAAAGGTAGGCTCCAAATAATGCTGATATCCTGTGTGTAGTGTGTCGGGGAGAGGATGTAAGGATTGAGAGGCGTGACGGTCTCATGAGTGTGTGGAAAAGTTGTTCTTTCCAAGACATGTCCTGTACTGGAAGTGGTGCTTTGGCTTGGGTAAGAAGTGGTTGGATGAGGTTCAGGAGCTGTTCCTCTCCTAACACTGAGAGGGATCTGCCTCCAAGCTAAGGTACCTTTGTATACAGCATGCGTTAGGAGTAGATTACTGTACGGTAGTGAAATCTGGGAAGAAAAAGAAGAGGCTATTCGTATACTCAAACATACAGAAATGACAGTGATTACTTGAATGTGTAGTGCTTCCTTGAATGTGAGGCCTGGTGGCTGGGGGCTAGGATTATGAAGAAGGAGTTGGGAGGAAGGATGGGATGTGAATGTGTTGGTGCTGGGATGAGGAGGGGTAGTTTGAGATTATATGGGCATGTTGAAAAGATGGAAGATGATAATTGGGTGCGGGAAGGTGAAAAGTGTGAAAGTCGTGGGTAGGGTTGCTAGAGTCACCAAAAAATACCTGGGACGAGATCACAGAGGGATAAAGAACTGAACAGAAAGACTGGCAGAGATCGAACAGCATGGAGAACCAGCAATACGTGACCCAAATCGATGCATCCAATCAGGTTGCAGCCTTTATAAACGATATGATATGATACGATACACACACACACACACACACACATATATATATATATATATATATATATATATATATATATATATATATATATATATATATATATATATATATATATATATATATATATATATACCTAGGCTGCTTCCCCCAAGGAAAGGGAGGTAGCCGACACAGGACGACACACTCTCCATTTCCTCATCCATTCAAACACATTCATTCACATCTTAGCCCCAAAGGGGAGAACGGACAGATCCTCATCGCACCACACCGCACAAGGGTCAACTGCGCAATGCAATCAGTGACATCCGCAGCAGGGCCCGACAGCAGAACTGGTTTACCCCTGCCACATCATAACAGACCCATCCCCTTACCCGCATCTGACCTGACTAGCTGATCAAACCTGACTAGCTGATATATATATATATATATATATATATATATATATATATATATATATATATATATATATATATATATATATATATATATATATTTCTGCTCCTGAAAAGACAACATTGGATGAGGCTGTGGACACGGAGGATGGAAATAGACATAAAAGGAATAGGTCCATACATCGAATACTCCTATTGAGGGTATAGGGGACATGTGGGAAAATACGCCCATGTGAAGTATGTCCTTGACGAAATGGGCCCAAGTAGGAACACTGATTCCATGGGTAAAAATGGGTCCACAAGTGAAATAGGTTTATGGAAGATAATAGGGCCACCTGGGGATATGTCGTTTCAGTAGAGGAGATTGGTTCATGAGGGACACGTGTTGTATGAGGAAGATAAGTCCAAGTAAAAAACAGGCAATTTTAGGGAAAACGGGTCAGTTGGAAAACCAGGTCTTGGAGTGGTTGTTGTTGTTTTTTATCAAGCCTGATCCGTCTGATCGAGTAGACCCACCGACTGCAGGTAAGCAACTGCCCCTATTGGGTTGTCGCATAGATACCCCACTGTGTGGATCTTTTGTCTGTGTCTTAGTGTGACTTGTGCTGTTCAGTGCTCCATTGTGTGTGCCATTTTGGTTACGTCTGCTCAGCAGCAAACTACGTGTCATCTGTTATTCTACCCAACACAAATCTAAGCTGGCAGCTGATGAGAGCTGGGTGATGTCATACTCAATCCATAATTAGATGGACTAGATCATTTCTATTTCAGGACACCTCTGATGGGTGTATGTTAGAAGACGGGCTTGTAACATGTTGGCAGTGTTCTAATCGAGGTGTCGTATTGCCCTGCACGTGAAGTAAGCAGGTGTTACTTGATCGCAAGTGCTGGAATGTCTGGAGGTAATATTCCTGTAAATATTTTGATAATGTTTCTGTTGTGATTCTTTTATGTGTCTAGTGTATTAAGTGTCTCTTTCACACAGTGACATGGTTGTTGTATAATAGTAAAGACTGCTGAATATCAAGGTAATTCTGAGGGGAAGGACTGTGGTTTCTGAGTTCAAGTGAGCTGTTTGAATGGTTTTGGTTCGGCCAGTAGTGATGCATTGGACGTTGTTCTCTGTGGTTTCAAAAGTGTTTTAATGAGTATTATATAGGTAGGGGACCGATGGCAGCGAGGCACAGATCATCACTGATCTAAAATATTTAAGTCTGTGGAGTAGGGAAAGTGGTTCTCTTTGTTCCTCAAAATCTGGTCCTGTAGTTGTCCTGAGAGCAGTGATTCTGGAGGTGCACCGTCCCATTATAATTTGTACTTGGTCCTTGAAGGTGCGTCCAGTGTCATATATCACTCCATGGGCTTTACAGGATGGTTTGTATGGCATTTGTAAATCGTTAAGTGTGATGTGAGGGGAGCACCGGTGTTCATATTTGCTGATAGTGAAGAGTGTGTTGGTGGATTGGACTGGGGCCATCGTCAGCCTGTTATCCTCGACCCAAGTCTGCAGTGTGTTCAGTTCCAAGTATAGTAGGGAACAACAAGAACGGAATGTTCGGAATGTTAACCAATGAACCTACTTGATCAGACAGTTTGTGTCCTTTTTTATCGTTCAGACTGTTTGCCGCAGCTTGTTTCCCTTTGTCCCTGTTCACACAGCAGCGCCACTGAAGACTTGAATAACCATCAGTGTTATTTGATCGTTGTCAGGCTGTAACAGAAATGTTTTACTATCGGCCTTAATTACCCTTCTACTCTAGATATGACCATAATATAATCTTTATTCTTGATGTTTTTGTTTGCTTTCTCCTGACAACACACACACACACACACACACACACACACACACACACACACACACACTGTATAGCTCTAAACCTTAAAGTATTGAATGCAATTATAAAAGTATGTGTGCAATTGTGTGTACTTGATGTTCTAAATCTTTCATAATCATTGTCATATTTAATCCTAATGATGCTATTACTGTGGCGGTACGTATGTTAGAAACAATAAAGTAAACAATAGATCTGTTGATGTTGTTGTTGCTGCT